>NW_009623502.1:0-38205 GCF_000690535.1 Cariama cristata
CCATGTCGCCAACAAAGATGTTAAACAGCTCCTTAATCCTATTAAGGTTGTGGTCATTACAGGAAAGTGACTTTAACCCCCCAAATAGGTGCAATGGAATTGCAGCCTTGAAAAGTGCTTTCTTGAGGTGTGTTGCTGCAGTTTCAGCAAGAGGTTTTTAGTTCATGTTGCTTTTTTCTTTTTGCTCAGTGATGTGGCTTTGGAAAATGTGAGGATCTGCAGGACACTCTGCATAACTTTTGACACAGGGATTTTCATTCAGGAGAGCTTGGAAACATTTGTCAGACCTTTATGATATGATCAAGTCCTATTGACAGCTTGGTCCTGGAGTTGAAGCCTGGCACAAATGTTGTCTTGTATAGGGATGAGCCTGCCCATACTTCAAAATTTTCCTGAAAAGGTGAAGAGGAGAAGAAGGATGTAACCAATAATTGCAGTTATATTAACTAAATTACTAAAATTAAGCACATTGTTAGCATCCCATATGGACTGAGCTATTGTGCGCAGTGATTTGGAGATCGAGCCTCAAAAATTATATTAGAGCTCTGCAGAGACCCTAAGGGCTGGCTGCTGTGGTCTGGCTGTAGATTAGGAAAAGATGCAGTTGTGAGGCTATCTTGCCACCTTTTTCTACAGCATTTAGAGTAGGGTACATTTGTTTTTGCTGGGGTAAAGCCACAGAGTTAGTGAAGTTACAATTATTGCTTTACAACTCTTGTCATCTCTTGAAGAATAAATATGTGAAATGGAACTTTTTGCTTGAGTGTCTCTTTTATCTTCCTGGAGTGAATATCTGCCACGGCGTTTACTTTTTCTGCAGAATTGTCTGGGAAGCTTTTCCTTTCCTCAGTGTTCTTGGTATTTTCTCTTCTAAAAAAAAAAAAAACAAAAAAAGCAAAATGCAAGCAAAAAAAAAAAAGGCGGCATCTCAGCCCTGACCTCCTTCCCCTACCAACACATTGAAAGGCTTTAATGAAAATAACTTTTGGCAGCTGTGTTTGAGTGACCAATGTGGAATGGGATGTGACATCGGAGCATAAACAAAATGTATAAATGTATGCAGGACGCAGTACTACAGCTGGAATAAAAGATTCAGATGCCTCTTCTTTTTGACACATTGCATTGTAAGGTCACAAACTGAGCTGAAGATGCAACCTGAGGAATGAAAATGTCTAGGTTGATGTAAACTGGTTTTAACCCCCTCAGTATTTCAAGATAAATAGCATTAACTTGGAGGAGGCACATTCTCGATTTATATTCAGCCTCTCTGCTTCCTGTAGAGTTTTTTTAAATCTTAGGGGGCTGAGCCAGCCACAAATTAGGGAATAATGGTGATATCAGGTTGTTTCATGGTGTTGATCTCTTAAAATTACAGGAAGTCTTGGTGAGTCACCAGCAGCTTGCTTCTTTTTTTTTCTTGCCAGCTTTTAATTGTATTCATTTTGAAATTCTTCAATGAAAATTGCCATAGTAAGATCAAAATCTGTGCTGTGAAAAAAAAGCAAGTTTTTACAGTTCAGTCTTTTTTTTTTGTACCTGGTAAGAAAAGATGTCATTAGGAGGACTGGCAATTTTCACCTCAAATGAAATGTCAGATCTAATATTTCATATCAGTCTCTGCGTCTTTGTTAAGGTCTCATTATTTTGTGAACATGTGGACCAAGTCTAAAAGAATTATATCTTTAATATTTGTCTATCAGTCTTATGTCCTTTCTGCTTCTAACAGAGTTGAGACAGGGAGGGTTTGTTAGTGCAGGGGTTACTTCATTAGTTTGATTCAGCATGTCTTGGATTCACAGTGCTTTCAAGAGACATCATGAAATAAATTCAGAATGTGTTATGAGGATGCCCACAGAGCAAATAACATGGGCAAATTACCTCACTGCTAAAGGGAAAGTAAAAATCACATATCTACTGCAGACAATATGACAAAATAGAGCAGAATGCAGGGGGAATCTCCTGTAAATACTGCACATTCATATTCATGTGTTTTACGCTGAAGCAGTAGAACCCGTATAAAACTGCACTTATTAAAATAAAACATTTCTAAGAAACAAAACAAATAGCTAAGTGCTGTGGAAGCAAACTGAAGCCTTTAAAGCACTGCTTCCTGAAAGAATAATCTTCTTACGTAACTTAGAGTGGCTTTTAATTATCCGAACAACTCCAGCAAGTGGAGCGATGGTGGACTTGGTAATATATGGCACCATTTAAGTGTTATGCATTTGGTAGCAACAGTGTTTTAAGTAAGATGGCACCTTTCTGAATTTTACTACATGTAATTAATTTGGAAATTCTCCTGTGCACTGGTAGCTGTTTTGAAAATGTATCCATATGGATTAGTGTTGTATGCAGTGGGTATTAGCTTGGATAGAGCAGCTCCCAAAATCAGTTGGTTTGAATAACATGCGTGTGTACTTTGAGAAGAATTCATGATATTGCTGTTTCTGGAAGGATGGATTTGGGTATCCATAGCCTAGAGAAACTGACAGTGAGTTTGAAGTTTGAGAAATGTTATCCTGTAATGATAAGACTAGTATTTTATTATGGGTCTGACAAATTCAAAGTGCAATGAGGTTTATAGGGATGTTATTGTTGACAGCAGCAAGACTGGGTCTTCAGAAGTTTATGTGGGAATAATCTGTATGGACAGCTCATTTACAAACATGAGTGGATCATTTAGATTGGTGGGACGTGTATTAATCACATATAAGTGATTAATATTCAAGCATAAGGGAATTTTTGCCTCTTACTTGTTTGCCTTATAGGAACTGACCTTTTTTTCCATCCAAAAGACCCTCTTCCCACATATCCTGGCAAAAGTTACACATGCGGTGCGGTAGGCTAGAGGGGCTTCATCTGACAAAAGGAAGGGTTTTTGACAGGATACAACTTGTCCAGTTAGACTAATTAGACATATTATTTCCTAGCTAAACATGTTCATTTGAGGAGCTTGGAACGCAAGTTAGATACAGGCCTTATTAATTATATATGAGTAAACATACAATTTTTGCTAAAATTGTGTTCCTGTTCCCATTCCTTTGGTTATTTTATGATTGAAATAAACTCCAAACTAAAGTAGGACATAATTATCTATAGCAAGGTTGCCTCTTCCTATTGCAAACACTAAGCATTCATATATTAGAAAGCATTTATTTAAATATTCAATTAAAACTAGATATCATTGTACTGTAAATAATGTTAAAATTGACAGAAAATGGAAAGTGTTTAACTAGATGCAAATCATGAAGGATAGTGTTTGGGGCAAAAATTTCATTTGAGTCCTTGCTTTGGAAAGGAGCATTTTTCTATCGTGTAAGTGACAAAATCTCAGGAGGAAGAACATCAGGCACCCCAACTGCTTGGTGTTTTTAAAAAGCTCTCCAAAGACTTGATTCCTTAGAATTCAAATGTTAAAATGCCATACTCATTAGTATAGGGATTAGTTATGTGTGAGCTAGCATGTATATACATAGTGTAATTAGAGTTTTTATTTGATCTTTTATATATTTGATGAAAGTAATATGAAGAAAAGAGTCATCTCAAAAAATACTCCACTTCTGCTGTGATTGCTCCTCTGACAGTGTGTACGGGGCTTTTCTGAAGCTCACGCTACAGCTGTGGGCAGCAAGGGCTGTTGGGGAGATCTTACAGGCATGCAGACCCACTTCTGCAAGTGCGTGCGATGGGGCTGACAGCAATATTCCTCCTCATGTTCCTGGTGGGATTCTTGGTTCTTCCTCCTTCTCACCAGGGAGAAAGGAAGAACCGGTAATTCCTTTGCAGTGGAGTCCCTAACATCTATCTGATGAGGCGGGTGCCACCCACCTGGGGGTGAATGTCTCTCGTTTGCTTTTGTAGACTGAATATTCCTAGGAGAAAATTTGCTGAAATGACTTACGGTTTTACTGTTAATGCTAGGAAGGGCTGTTCCACTAAATGCAAGAGACTGCTCTGGATTTTTACTTCCATCTTCCATGCTTTAGGTTGCTATAAAATCCTGCTGATAAGCTGCCATTCTGCTTTTTTCTCCTTTATATAAGGAGAGGAACAAAAAGTCAGTGTTGACTCAGGCTCAAAATGTTTACCTATGCCTCAACACTGCCTCCACATGTGCTGAAAACTGCACATTTGCAAACCCTCACTTTGCAGGTGTAAAAAAAAAAATCTGCTAACGTTTTGACATTTTCGGAAATCCTTTAAATAGCTTTACACTTACATGCCCCAGAATTTTCCCCTGGATTATTGTGGCACACAGTTTCTGCTGCTGTTTATGCTTATTTTGGGTTCCTCCATACGTCGGTGTTAGTGCTTGTTCAAACACAGGTGCAGGTGTGTGCACGTTGATGCTGAAGAGTAAAAATCCATCCCTTCTCCAGAATAAACTCTTTTGTTTCCTACAGACCACATTTGAATTTATTACAAAACATAATGGGACTTTGTGCTTGTGGAAACCAGTACATACCACCTACTTGGATTTTTGCTGTAGTGTGAGGGAAACATTAGCAAAATCGCATTTCATGAGGTGAAGAAGAACCTGTGACATCCTGACACCCACGTACCAGGAAAAAAAAAAAAAAAATCATTAGACTAGATCTGTAATTTTACTTTCCTAAAAAAAAAAAAAAGGAAAGAAAGAAAAAAACCACAAACCTCCGCCACCCTTCTTTCCAGTGTATTTTGTGGTTTTATATTCAATGTAGTTGGGAGAGAAATTTATCTTTTGTCCCAATTGGTGGCAAAGTCCCATTGACCTAAGTGGTGTCAAAATGTGGCCCTTGATATAGGTCATCCGCATTTCCACAGGTTGTATGCAGGAAGAATGTGCCTTATTGTATAATAATCACAGATTCTCTATGCAGATGTAACATTGTCATTCTTGCAGGCATATCTTTTGTTCCATAATACATAGTGGAATGGGAGATATAATTTAATGTGAATTACCTACAAATTGTATACGATGCCAGTAAGTAGCTCTTTGCAGTACCTAGTATGAATTTTCTCTCGCTGACAAACTGAATAGTGTATCTTCTCTGAAATTTAAAAAAAAAAAAAACAACAAACACGCAAACCCCCCCCCAAAAAAAAAAAAAAAAAAAAAACCCTGACCCAGTAGAATACAGTTAAATTGTGAGGTGGCAAAATACATTAGACAATTTCTCCATCTACCTATCTATCTTCTTCCCTCCCTGTTTTTTTTATATATCTATGCTTCTAATGTTAATTTGATATGATTAGTAAATAGACACCTGAGTATCTTTTAAAATTCGGGTGCAAGTGCCCCTAAATGGAGAATAGCCTTTTGCAAACATCACTTAACTGCTGTCTGTCAGATATCGGGCACAGAGCGCAGGGTCTTGGCAAAAGGACTGTTTGCCCATGAATATACAGGAGCTGACTTCTGAGCATACATGGCAATGCATGCATGAAAGGATTGAATCCATTAAAACTGAGACAATAGTTACCGAAAAAGAGGCATGTTATTCTTCCATTAAAGCATATGGTGAACTTGTAAATTTTGGAAAGCCGAGTGAAAGAATGGACTTTAATATAATCAGATTTGTCATCTTGTCCCCACTGCAGTATAAAATAGTTACTGGAGCTGAAAGTGGTCTTGTCGTAGGTACGCACCAGCTGCAAAATGGCTTTCAACGCTGCGACTTCCCCCGGGCTGCCTCCTGTAAATGGCTGGTGCACTCATAGCTGCAGCTTGTTCTTGGCTCGATCTTGGATCTACCAAGAGCAAGAGCTGGGTCTGCTCTCCTGGTGGTAGGACATGGACATGAGGACTCATGAGCATGTACAGTTAAATTGCTATTAATGCTTGGCCCATTCGTTCTGTTGCACAAATGGGCGAAAGGTTAGGGCTGGTCTCCCAGGATCTGTGTTAATGTACGTTACGTGAAGTCATACGTAACGCACAGATATGGCATTGCAAAGTCAGGAGTTCAAAGGGGTGTATTTGAAGACCAAGTTCACCAGTCCCAAGGCAAGTTCAAAGGGCTGTATTTGAAGACCGTGTTCAGCAGTCCCAAGGCATTGTGTAGCTGTGTGACCAGTGACCGTGTTGAAGAACTAATTTTGGATGGTCTAAAAGCGATGTCACAGCACGCAGGTTCACAAACCATGTCCCTGGCCAGGGCAGGAGTGGAGTTCAAAACTCAACTCTTGCAAGTTAGTTAAATATACTGCTGCCCCTGCATTTGATACTGCTGCCTTGGATGCGGCACTTCGTGTGTCCAGATGTTATCTGGAGACTACCAAAATGGTGCTGACAAAGGGAGAGAACAAAATGGAGATTTTCTAGTCATTACCCGTCAAATCTGAAGCGAATTTCATGGACCGAGGAAAAGCCTTTGGGGCTTTTTCTGAATTTCTAAGGCTGGCTGCAAACAATGACAGTGTTATGAACTCAAAAAAGGTCACAATAATATTTTATAATAGCAAGTGTTAGGTAGCCTAAATAGCAGGGTTGGAGCCAGCTCTCCCCGTAAATAATATATACAAACAGAAAACTGAGGGAGACAAGAAGTCTGTGTTATTCCTGCTAACATGCAGCAGTATCATTTTAATGGGAAAAAATACATATAGAAAGTACAGAAAATGTTGAATACTTTTTCAAGCTGCTCTTGAGAAACTCAGTGTCTTTGTATAAAGATGGGAATGACAGCTCATAGTACATTAAAGTGAATAGAGTTCCCAAGTCATTCAACAGTGGCAGAAATTCACTTAATCTCAGTTTGATATAAGGCAATTTTTTTTTTCTTCCCACCAGAATGATTGTCTGGGTATGTATGTGTGCTCTTGCTCTCTCTGCTTCCCTCCCCTGCTCGGGTGGGATGTTTGTATATGTACACGCACCATTTCTGACATTCGGGATGCTAAGAAACATTACAGTTGATTTCACTTGTACTATTCAAATCTATGCATTTAAAATAACTTCCAAAATAATACAAATAGACTGTTATAAAAGCCTCATGTTTATCATTACCCAAACTCAAAAAAGAAATACAATTAAGACACAGTCTCAGTTCCTTAATTTTATTTTATTAAGTCCTTGATAGAATCATAGAATGGTTTGTGTTAGAATGGACTTTTAAAGATCATCTAGTCCAACCGCCTGCAATGGGCAGAGACATCTTTCTGCAGATCAGGTTGCTCAAAGCCCCATCCAACCTGGCCTTGAACACTTAGTGCTGGTAAAAGTAGCTGGTAGAAACATGTCATAGATAACATATGGTTGGTGGTTGAAGTAAGTGTTCAAAATGACTGTGAAGCCTGACAGATAGCATGAGCTGTAAAAATCTTATACTTCTAGCTATAGGACCAGGAAAGCTACTGAGAAGAATGGACATTCTGTAGCTTCTTTGTAATTTTTTAAACCACACTAAGAGATGTGGAACCTCATGAGAAGCTGTTGCAGGCAGACTTGCTTCCTACCTTTAAAATTCTGCTTAATCTTGAGTGTAACATCTTTGGCTGTCCTATTTGCATTTGCAGAAAGCCAGCTGGAATAAATTCAACTCTGTTACAATAAAAATTTGTAGGCAAGGCTTCTCTCCAATAGTGTTCTTACTGCACTTCTCTAAATCAAACCTTGGCAATCCATAAAATGGGAGAGAGGCAAAAAATGAAATTAAGATTTAGCTGCAGAGCCAAGGGAGCTTGGGGCCTGATATTTTAAATGGCTTTGGATAGCGAGCTGACCTCTGTAATTATACCTGCACCAGGTTGTACACTGTGGTTTATATATGTTGGGTATCCAGGTGTGTGGTTTTGCCTGCTGGACCCATACAGGCAAATGGCAGGTTATAGATACTGAAACAGGTGCGAGTACAAAGCACTCGATGACTAATTTGTAGGATGCCCCTATAATTTCATGCATATTAAGCCAGTTATGCAAAACAGTTTCAGTACAGCCCATGATTCTATGTTTTACATTTGGAAGCACAGATTTTGCACATTCAAGTTGATCGGTGAAAATAGAGCTCATAGCTGTTTGTGTAGATTAGCATTTGAATACCAACCTCCCCAGTTTTGGGGCAGAAAGGAAAATATCCTGTGTGATTAGTGATAAAAGTAATTCTAGGTGGTTATTTTTAAAACTCCAATGTCAGTAAGTTATTTTTGAAACAAAGTATTTCTATTTTAGTGGTTAACTGAACTGCATTCACATTCTGTTGCACAATATTCAGTATCCTGCAGAATTAATTTGCCGATTACTTTAAAACATCAGCAACATCAGAGGAATTTGAAAGAGAGCTCCATGCAGAAATGATCTGATCCAGCAACATCAGGGTTATGTTTTGTGGGTTGTTTTTTTTTCCAGGTGGAAGTAGACCAGTATGTTCTCAAATTGTAATTTTATATATTTTTTTGCCAAGATGCAGGAGAGCTTGCCAGTTTTTAGTGAAAGAATAAGAATTTTCACAAAATTCCTGTAGATCTACAAACTGTTCATAAATTTATTGACAGTTGGCAGCCCTGCTGTGCGTGCTGTACTGTTATATATCTGCCTTCTTCACATCTGCTTTGTCGGGGTATGAGACAGCGAGTCAAAAGTAGCTTAAGGAGGCTTACCAGTGTCTGTAAATAAAATGGGGGAAAAAGCTTTATTTTTCCCTTCCTCTAAGATTTGCTTTTTTTTAACGTGAAAGGGTTTTAATGAAATTCTTGAGTCTAAGAACATCAAGTGCAAAACAAAGGGATCTAGCTCCTGTGTTTCCTGTGAATAATTCCCTCACACATGACATGAAGGAGCAGAAAAGAGCATCCTTCAAATGCAAGAAGCAAAGTCTCCACTACCAGGAGAATCATTCTCCAGCTACTGCTTTTACTGTTGATTAAAATTGGTAATATTAGTGCTAGGAGCCCTCTGTTAACAGGTGATATTTAGACTATAATAGCATCCTGGCTATTTTTTTGCCTTCTGCCATAAAAAGGCTACCGGTCACTTACAGCATGACAGCTCAGAATATCAATGTATTTCCAAATCTTTCACTTTACAAGAAAAACAGGCTGCTTTGGGTTTTCTCCTGCAAAGTTATCTTGCGCAGAGTCAAGCCCAGGGAGGCTCCTGCAGTTGCTTGGCTGTGATGCATTGCACTGTGGATTCTGCTGACCACACTGTATAAATTGCACCCCTCCTGCCCAGTCCTCCTGCAAAGTCAAATTTAACTGGTAAAATTGAAGTACAGTGTCTGGGGCTTAGTGCAGTAAGGCAAATCCTTTCTATAAGCTATAGAGGTGACCTTTGAAACCACCTCCCACACCAAGCCTCCTACTTTTATTTTTGACGCTGAATATAAACCATAGGAAGGGCTGTAAGAGGGCTGTAATACTTGTGCTCTGCTTGTGACTTTTAAAAGAATTTTAAGCAAAACTAGGAATCTCTCCTGTCTGTGATTTGACACAGTTAGAGCGACTTCGGTGCCATGACAAATGACAGTATTAACTCAATACCCTGATTCAGGTGAACAGAGCCATTGGCCAGATTTGATCCTTGCATAGGCAGTGGGTAAGCACAATGACAGAGCTGCTGAATCAGATGATAGTTTAAACATCTACTTCATTTTAATTTTACAAAATGAACCTAAGAAGTATTTTTAGGGAACATTTAAAGTACAAAGGAAAACTTTGTTTAAAAATAGATTTTTGACAATGTAAAATAGGTTAGTGCTTCCTTTGAGGCAAACAAACAACCTGCTTAAGAATTAAAAATTTCCAAGCAAATGATTTGGAAATCCTTCCTTGTTGAAGCATGATCAAAGTAAAGTCTTGACAGGTAACATTTATCACAGGTAGTACCTTCTGCTCAGTAAGTACTTGATGAGGCAAAAAGAAAAATTAAAATGGTGGTTCATAGTTACATGAGTCTCTATTGTACTTGGAGCATAAAAAGACTCACTTTAGGAGAAACTTCAGTTTGCACAGAAGCTGTAACTCTGTTTTGAAGCTGCAGGTTTGTCATTACGTAACCAGATTTCTGGTTCGAAGAAACAGGAATGGAGAAGTGGTGTTGGATTGTTCTTTTCAGCCTACCCTGCAGAGCAAGATTGGTTGGCCACTCTTGTACATTTGTCAGGGTGCTGGTGCTTTGAAAAGTTCCACATGGTGGGACTTGCCTTGCTTCTGCAACATTATCCCATAATCTTATGCAAAGCACTTATGTGCTTAATTTTTAGCCTGGAAATGGACCAAGTGAAATGAATAAGGTTGAGTTAGAGTCTGAAGGAAAAACTTACAAAGATGTAGAGGACAGTTAGGGCATCTAATTCTTTTCGAAAGCCGTAGGAAATCGAGCACCTAGTAAACATATTCAGAGATTGTAAATCTTTCCATAAGGCAAAAAGCGTGCATTGAAGTGTTGTGCTGCATTAAGGGAAGGAAACCTCTCTGTGATGGATTCTTCCACCACCTTAATATTCAGCCTTAATTTCTCTTCATTAATTTAATTCCTTCTCTCCTAGGTATAGTAGCTGACATCCTTCTCAATATTCACTTTCTTCTTTCTTGCTTTCCTTGAGGTCAGGCTTTGAACCAGTGTATTGTGCTGTAGGTGATGAAATTACTTCCCACCATGACCCCCCACCCCCGCCCCCCCCAAATAAGATTTTTAAAAGAGAATATTTTGTTTTGCTGCTCTTCAACTTGATTTAGATGTCATGACATTCCCTATTCACAGAATAATGCTTCCTCATTTTAATTGTTTAGAAGCAGAAAATTTGACAGTGAACAGGTAGATAACATGGTAACTGACATCCTGGCAAGAATGCAAAGAAGGGATATACTTTGTGTTTTTAAATATTTCTGAATTGTCATCATGCTTAGAACTTTAAACACCTTTTCAAGAAGATTACGGTGCAGTAGCAACAGATTTCAGATCTTCCTTGTAATGTAGTCAGTCTGATACTTCTTGAGTGGGTAGAAGGTGTACAGTTAATTATCCCCCCCCATGAAAGGTGTGTGTTTTCAAGAACAGCCATGTCAAAATTTAGTAAGCACTGTAAGTGGTTATGAAATATAGCTGCAGTGTGTGGAAGGCATCCAAATAAATCCTATTTCAGCTTTTCAGATCCACCATTCTAGATTTATGGGCACTCTTTTCTGTGCGTGAAGGACAGGATCTCAGAGCAAGGTATGCTGATTCTATTTTCCTGGTGAGAAGTGATCCTTCTCTGTGTTTTACTGAGCAGCTGATTCTTAAAATAAATGGACTAAATGGGGGAAGGATTTATTAAGTATATCTGACAAGTCACAGCCCCACCCCAAAGACAACAAGAATATAGAGCCTAAGTGAGCTGCAGCCTGATGGATCCAACTTAAAAGAATTTATTTAAAGAAATTTTTAGTTTCTTGTCCATCCTTCACAGCAAATGGGCTTCAGTCAGCAGTATTCCCTTCAGTGTAAGTACAGAGTTGCCTGATGCCAGGATCCCGTGGGAACCTGCAGTGCAGAAGGCACACATTTCTTGGGTACCTATGCCTACAACTGATGTCAAGTTTTTAAAATATTTAGGAAGGTACAACTGCAAATTGCAAATAGGAGCATTACCCATGCGATGCTTTTGGTATTTTTTGCTGGAGGTTGCAAGACTTTGCAAGGAAGGAGTTCAGATTGTTGTCTGCACTCAAATACCCCAGCTTGCACTTGCAGTAAAAATGAAGCCTTTGAGCCAGCTTTTTTCTTTCACAGATGTAGACACTTAACTACAAGCCACCTGATTGTCAGCAGTGGTGAGCAATCACAGCTTCCATTCATCTTTTTGAGAACCTCAGTGCTTGCTGCTGTTGGAAATAAGGCCACTTGTGCTTAGGTGCCTAACTTTCAGAAAGTGAGTTTGAAATTGTTTTGCCTTGAAAGGCGATTACAGTGATTTGCCTTCTTGAAGATGACTGAGCCAATCCAACACACTTGCATTGACTGTGGAGTCTGAGTTGTTCCTGGAAGGCTTCGCAGGTGACTTCACGAGATTCAACAGTCTTCAGGAGATGACACCGCTTTTCTCTCTGTTACATGTGTGCTTCGTGCTTGTCTTTGATGTTGATGCACTGGTCAAATCTTGACTATTGTCAGTGAGCAAATCAAATACCATCTTTGCTGTGTCCCTCTTGATCAAAATGAGTAAGAGAAGAAGAGTTAATGCATTCATAGTGTTCTCCCAGCAGCCAGTGTATGCACAGGTTCCTTGCTCTAGCACATTCCCGGAGTTGCTCTGGTTCATGCTGTTTGCAGACAAGCTGACTTCTTACTTGTGTTCTGCCTGTGCTGATGTTACAAAATGCACTTCCAAAAGCCACTGATGTCAACAGCCCATCTTCTTTTAGTAACCCTGGTTCATACAAATAGGGTGGAGGTATGTGGCTTTTACGATTGGTGCCATATTATTTAAGAATGAGAACACATGCAAAACAGACATAATCTGGCATGGAAACGAACCCAGTTCTTAGTGACAGACATCTACAGAGTTTTGCCTTTCTGAAGGCATGGAACTTCCAGATTTCTGTTACCAACATTTCATCTTCAACCTATTGTGCGCTAGGAACCCTTCAGGGGATAGATTACATTCCTTCGTGTTTGCTGATAAGTACAGATGAGACACTTCCCTCAGTACTCAAAAACCCTTCCTTATCTAGTTCAGATATCTGTTCCTCATAGGAAAAGTTGAATTCTTAAGGTTTTCTTCAACAAGATCAAGAACTTACTAAAGCCATATTTTAAAACTATGTAGTGTGCTTTGAGTCAATTGAAGGACTGAGCATTACGTGAATGCTGCAAAGACATTCTGAATCAGGTTATGGATAGATTTTTTTTTTTTTTTAAGTTGCTACTCCTGTTTATGACATAAATCATCAATAACCCATCTTTAATTCCAGTTAATGAACTAACCTTGACTGAAACCATGTATGGAAGCAATGCCCCAGCTCAGAAACCCTTCTGCTGATTCAAGCCCTCACAGATATGGGTGTGTTTTTGCAACAAAGTGCTTGCATGGAGGCGCAGATTCAGATGGCTTTGGGTTTTTCTGCTCCTGGTTCCTGGTTGCTGGGTCTGCAGAGACACCTCCCTGGTTGGAAACATGAGGTGCAGGAACTCAAGTGGAATTTAGACTGCCTAAATCCAGGCTCAAGTGCTTTCATTTTGCTTTTTTTCAGATATGCAGTGGAAAAGTACATTGATGGTAACGCATGTAAAATAACACAATTGCTTTTTAATTACTCGTCTAAATGGGAAACAATTATTGGGAGAGTAGGCAGGAGTCTGAACAAATGTTTAAATACCAATTGAGAAAAATTTTGGTTTTGTCCAGTGTTTTTTCCAGAATATTCCCTGCTTGCTTTAAGACATGGCTACACTGAGAAATTAACGTCTTTAAATGTCTTGCTGTGGCATATAGATGTGGGATTTCCAGTGCCTGAAATTTGTGTTAGAGACTGAGCAGACCATTGAGACA
Source organism: Cariama cristata (assembly GCF_000690535.1). Lineage (NCBI taxonomy): Eukaryota > Metazoa > Chordata > Aves > Cariamiformes > Cariamidae > Cariama > Cariama cristata. The sequence goes on from NW_009623502.1 coordinate 13,455, forward strand.
ATTTTCCGAATGAAAGAGACTGAGAGGTACTTGGAATTATCTAATGCCTTGCCGTTTGCCTGTTAAAATTTCTGCGTTTCCTACGCGTTTTCTCCTCAGGCCATGAAGGGCTGGTTGTTGTCTGTCTTTTGTACTTTACAACACAAGCCTGTGCATTCAGTAACATGAAAACACCTACATATTTCAGATACGTGTCATGTATTGTGACCTTTTAGCAATCTGAACGTACCTAATTACCTAGTTCTGGTTTGCCGTGCTTCCCTTGCTTCTCTCCTTCCAGGATCCTTCTTCCCCCAACTTTTAAAATCCCATGCAAGTAAGCTGTATGGAAGTTAGCTTAATAACAGTGCTGAGATAGAGAATTCCCACTGACAGCGAGTGCTGATATGTGCAAAGATGTGTAAATAAGCTGAACATTGCTAGGGTTTGAGAAACAACCATAACGCAAAAATACCCTACTGTTTAAGGCTATCAAAGGGCTTGACCTCAGATTCGCTGAGAGTAGAGAAGATTCCCACTTGCTTAAGCAGACTGTGTATCAAGCCATAGACTTTTCGGTGAGGTTTTTTATACTCACTAGACCAACAACACAAAATGACAGAAGAAAGTCTAAAAAAGAAAGTATTAGAACAGAAGGAAATGAAATGCAGCTAAAGAAAATTGATTTTGTTTCATCAAATACTTTTTGAAGTTATGAAGTTGCGGTATTTATCTTAGAAGTACTTATTTTCTGCATGGATTTCAGAGCTATAAAAATATATATTCTCCTTTGTCAACATTTTTTCCTAAAAGGGCTGAGTTTAGATAACTGGACATGCACTAATCCCTTTTTCTTCTACAAAAAAAAGAATGAGAAAAAGAGAAAACAAAATTATTTGAGTCCCTATGAACTCAGACAATTTGTTTAAATGTATTTTATGCCAAATTTGCATACTGAGCTGGAAAGCTCTTGGAATGATTCATATGGACTTCAGAAACCCAAGCATTCAAGTGGTGCAAAGAACAAGAAATTTGAAAGATCGTGTATAGTTTCTGGGTTTGGTATAACCCTATGTATTTTCACTTGGATAGCCCTTCGTATAAAGGGTTCTAGCCTGAAAGGGGTTATAAACTCTGACTGCTCAGGGTTTTGCTTTGTGCTGGACCAAACAGGTACATGAGGGGTCAGCAGTCAGGATTTCTGCCTGTCCCTCTCATGCCGGGGTTTACCATATGCTGTAGCAAAAAGTTCATTGCCACAAGATGTCACTGACACTAAGAATTTAGTGAGGATCTTCAATGGGAAATATGGCATTTAAATGGCTGAGAAGCATTCACAGGTTCAAAATATGATACTTGATAAATAAAAGACAGCTTGAAACTGCTTGGAACTGAGCTGATCTGCAGTTGTTGGAATCAGAACAAATCGCCCAATTTTCCCACAGTCTTTCCTCTTGTCTTCCTCTGGCCCGGGTAGGGTGCAGTGTGCTGGGAGAGACGGCTCCCAGGTTTGATCCTGTACAGCAACTCCTAACATCCTATTTCCAGTTTCTGTTTTAGTCAGCCGCTGGTGTTTGCCAGATCCTCAGTCTGTTAGATAGAAGTGACAATAATTACTTGTTTCCCAGGGATGGTGAAATGCTTAATTGCCTGAAATTGTAGTCTTGAGATGAAAATACTTGGAAACAAAGGCATTATTGCGATACTGTATTGCTGTTAAAACAGCAGCTTTCCCCATCATTAATATATCCACCACATTCTGGAAAGAAAAGAATATGAAACACAACAGAAATGCCAACTAATAATGTTAAAGATTCTAAATAGTGGGTATGTACTGTGTTCACTGCTAGGTTTGTGCTTAGTCCTATTGAAAAACAAGATAGTAGCTGATCTAGCTGGAGCACAGTAGAGCTTAGAGAGGGATAAATCCCCAAGCCTTCCATGCTGAAGGTCCATGCTGCCTCTGGCTAAACTCTTACTGCAGCTGGGATGGGTTAGTGGAGACGTTATCAAGATGTTTTAAACTGTCTCACAATCACAGGAGTGCCTGGAGTGTAGATGGGATCACCCCTCAGTCCCAGGTCTCCTCATATTTGGTAAGGAAAGCATCAATGTCCTTAGAGGGGGAGACAGAGAGAAGTGGTTCACCTGGTGCCGTGGGGCAGGTTGCTGGCAGAACTGGAAGGATGGTCCTTGCTTGGTGCCTGATGTGCCAGGTCCAGCTGCCTTTGTGCATGCTGACTTTGGCGTGGGGAGAGGGCAAATACTGAGTAACTTAGGAGAATTTTTGCCTCCTCCGAGATACTGATTTTTCCTTATTTACTCACTGACTGTGTAGCTGGGTGACTCGACAGAACTGTCCTTTGTCAGTGGGTGTGTACTGAGGTGGAAATTGCCATTGCTAATACACATTTTCTAACATATGTACTGATTTATTAATATGAATATTCTAGATTTCAGTATTCTTACAGAATTGAGGGCAGACTGAGCTTCAGGCAGGAGCACAGTAAAGTTGGAAATATCCATTATGGGAGAAATTTTGCAATTTCACCCCCAAAAAAGGAATGGAAATTTCTCATGTGATTGTGTGTCTGAAAAAAATTCAACTGGAAGTATTTAAATGTTCCTTCTGTGAGGTTTTGTTTCAATGAAGTCAAAATGCTTCATGGCAGCTTTGTCACAGGACATTTATACTTCAAGGTCTTTCAGAATTTTTCAAGCCAGCTTTACCTATTGTGGTAGTATGAATACTTCCTCAGGGAAATAAATGTAACTGAATCTCCTATATAACGTATCATGATGGTAGCTGCTGGAAGGTTAATAGGAAACGCTATGTGGCACTTCCAGGAAGTTACAACTTTTTGATTGAAATTTGTAATGTGTCAGAAGAGACCTTTCTCTGTGAGTTAAATTTTGCAGAGGAAACTCTTAGCCCTTCCAAATATGTCTACTAAGTAAAATAATAGTGAATCAAAAACATATGACAGTATCAAGTATAGCTTCATGAAACTTTCCCCAGCGTTCTGAGGTCACTCCGATGTCCCCATCTATGGGGTTTTCCCTTTCAAAGGTACTGCCAGGAGTCTCTTACAGTCTTTACAGAAGAGAGTTTACCTCTGGAGGTAAACCTTCAACATGCTGTGGGTTTATCCAGATGGGCGGTGGGTCAGGGCGAGATGTGCCAAATCAGATTCAAGATGAAGCTGGGTCTCCCTCTGATTGTCAGCTGGCCCTCTGTTGAGAAATGTCCCTAATTCCCATAATAGTGTGCCTATTTCATGGTACTTTAAAGTGAGAACTCTCAAGTGGCTGGCCACATAAGCAGCTTTCACATAAACACTTCGGTTCTGCTTCACCGAAAATGGCTTAGGTGCTGATAAGTGAAGCTACATGCTTTGACATAGCAGAGCGAGCTGTTTATTTTGTGCGGTACAATTGAATTGTCTCAGGCAAGTTAGACCCACCAGGTACGCATGTACTGTATAGGTACCTTTCTAAAGAACTCCTGAACGATCTCCTGCTGTTTTGTCTTTTCAGGGCAAGATCTATCTTGTTACGCCCCCTCTCTATTTAGTCTTCTATTTGGGTAGGACTAAAACTAGGAGCCATGGGCAAAGCATTATCAGCTGAGCACATTTATTTAAGCTCTGCTTTTTGATAAGGTATGTGTGCAAATTTGCAGGTGGAAATCCCTGCACAGCTGTGCACCTATAGGCTGTGATCATTTCAGGGAATCTCTTTGTGTGAATGGCAGTTTGATGCACAGAACAATCGTTCTGGCATACATACACAGAGTGTATGTGAGTATCTGTCATTAAATTTGTACATCAGTCAAGTTTGGATGCTTGACCTTTGTAAGATGGAGCGTTTGAAGACTTAATATGGAGGTCTAAAGCTTTAACAGGTTTTACTTAAAAGGCATTTTGTACATGTTTCTTACAACTTTCTGTAGGGCTAAGACAGGTCTTAGTTGTTCAAAACTCCAATTTCAGACATTCTATGGACTTAGTAAGTCAGGAGGCAGATGTATTGTGAGGTCTTGCTTATTGCTTCCCATGTACCACACACGGATTGGTCTGAACCTCCTGCATCCTGGGGCATGGCAGAAAATATAAGTATTGTGATAATTACCCATTGACTTAGGAGATGTTTTCTGTCACTTAAAGTGTTCTTTCTAACTAGTGTGGTCCTATCTGGTTAGTATTCCTGAAATGCCATGCTTCCTTCCCATGATCTCAGCCAGCTGATCCGTCCTGAGGACTTTCACTGAGCAGGTGGTCATCTTCAGACCATGTGTACCTTCTTTCTCAAGCTAATGATGAGCAATAGATTTGGGATCTCTGTGGCTCATTTCCAGATTTCCTGCAGTGGGATTCTCAAGGGAGGCATGTTTCTGGCATGCATGCTTCCCCTTTTTCTAATGCACTTTCGTCACAATTAGTAGCCCACTGGTTATTATCGCCGTATGGTCATGGGACCTAGAAGTTGGTAAGGGAAGATAGAAATGAAGACAGGATGTTTTTCAGCAGACTTGGAGATCGTTTTTCTCTTGGTACAGTCACAGCGCAGCTACAAGGCTTAAGCTGTCAGTCACCTTGCAAGGGAGGATAGGCCAGTTTTGTTGGAGAACCTGCTGTCCGCAGTTTATTCCCCATATCCTCCGTGTGCCGTAGGGCATAGCTCATAGGCAGTGCCAGAAATTCTCCTCTGCCAGATTTTTCCAAAGCAGATGGGTTGTGAAGGATATATATGTTAAGATATTGGCAGAGGGTAGTTAACACTAAGCTGTTAGAGTTTGTGGCTGAATGTTATTACTGAGAGAGGTCCCCTAGTAAACTGTGCATGTTTTAGGACTTTACATGGATATGAAATCATGGTGTAGACATTTTTACATGTCCATAAATGTGGACACTCAGATTGTAGACCGAAATGTGCTTTACCGTGAGAAAATAAGGCATGGGCATTAGTGAGGGTGGGATGCCGAACCTGTGCTTCTGTTTCACAAGCATGAATGGAGTCTGAGGAACGTTTCTGGGTATGTTCTTTGACTCATTCATACTTTCATGTGAATGAATCAAAGAACATCTTTCTGCATCTCTCATGCAGGACCTCAGGTAGACATGGAGTTGGTGCAGCCACTTTCCTCCCAGCTTGGTTTGAAATTAAGAGGTCTTGAGGCTTCAACCAGCTCTACTGTAGCTGATCATTGCAGGTTAATGTCATAATCTGGTGCGGTGCCTAGCAAGTGGGCATGTCAGGATTTAACAAACATATCTGCCTAGTGTAGGAATATTTGCAGACTACAAAGGTTAATAAAACTAAAATAAGTGGCATTCCATTATTTTATTGTAGGTATCGCTTACAGTATAGATCTGTATAAATCTGTCTTGAAAGAGGGTGGTTGGTCTCTTTGAGATTTTGTTTTCTTCTTTGGCATTTTAATCCCAACAGAATTACGCTGGAAGACTCCATCCAAAACATGAGTTTGACTTGATTATGAAATGCAGCATTTCAGCTAGTGGTGAAGTATTTAGTGTGTGCTGCTATGAAGCTAGGTTCTCTTATATGAATGCTGATGTAAGCATAAAATAGTTTAACAGTAATAACAAATTGGAGGATCATCACCAGAAGTGATTGATAGTCCCTTGTCAAAATGAATTTCATATCATACATTTTCTGCCCTGAGAGCTTGAGGCGGGGGGAGGGGGGCTAAAAAATATTATTCTGTTTCATTTTATTGTTTTCTTGTTGCTGTTTGCAAATGCCTAACCTACTGTCTGTTTCTACTGTATGAGGTTGCAGAGGGAGAAAAATAAATAGTGAATCTTTTTTTTAAAAAAAATCTTTTATTAATAGGGAAGGCATTAAAAACAATCAAAAATCAGTATTTTCATTAAATGTTTCGTGAACTGTCCTTGTTTTGTGGAAACATTTTGAAAATAGTTGTCAGAGAACCAGGTTCTTGCAGACTGAACTGTTCCTGCTAAATACCAGAATATTCAAGCATGGGGTGAAGAGCAATTGTAAAAATCACCCCGTGCATTTATTTCTTGAGGTAATTCAAAAACGTTCTTTCAAATGTTAGCTCCACTGTGTCGGTGAGAGGATTAATTCTGTTTGTCGTGAGCCAGGGTTGTGTCCTAAGGCCCCTGACCAGGTACGGGTGTGCTTCCGAGGGATGTGGGAATGGCACAGCCCTTCCCCAGCTGGTACCCGACCGGGGCTTTTGCTTGGCAGTACCACTCGTGTCGCTGCAGTGGCTGTGCCCTGCTGCCAACACAAAACCGACTGGGAGCAAGGACATTTTCTGTAAGGAAAAACAGCGTACCTAAAGCAAACACACAGGTCTGAAATAGCTTCACAAGCGGCTTTTTGAAGACTCCCTTTGTTGGCTGGGAAATACAATGGGAACATCCGTTCTGTGCTGGAACCGAGCGCATTCACTTAAGAATTTTACCACCCAACTTCTCAGTACTTTAAAGGCAAGATTAATGAGCACTTTATCCAGCGCATATGAGCTGCCTATCAAGAATATTTTCAACAGTGCACCAATGATACACTGCAGATAGTGCTGACAGAAGCTAAAGTGAAATGTCATACTTTCAGATCTGACGCTGTGTGCAGTTGGAAGAGGGCCTGTGCTGCCTTCAGAGACTGACAGCTAAATCCTTCATTCTTTCAGCTTCCAACATATGGCATGAAGTAGGGTGTGAAAGATAAATTTCTTTGGATAGGTGCAGAAAATATGTGCAACATTTTTACTGGTTGGCTGCATAGAAAGATCAAAACAGACGTGTTTTCCAAGAGCAGGAATTTAAGGCTTTGAAATTGTACATCCAGATTGCCCATATTAATGATGAGTACCTGCTTGCAGGAATTAATAGAATTCTCCATAAGCCTAGCAGTGACCGCTTGAGAGAAAACGGGTCAGTGAGGCCACAAGAGTTCCCTTTCTGCTCTCAGTTGCCTTGTGCCATAGTTACTGTTAAAATAAAGAGTTGGGGGAAAGTTCCAAATATGACTCAACTTTTCTTTACATCACTGGAAGGTGTCCATGATGTCACGCTGATCTGTCTGTGTAAGCATACCACTATATGGCTATGTGTATGCGTATCATATACTCCTGCGCTATTTCAGGATGTTGAGATGGGATTGACCATGAAGCAAAACAGTCAGTCTTGATCATGTATTATCCTGATAAAACCCTGTCAAAAATTTGGTAGGTGCTTAATATTATGTTGCTTAAAGATTTCATCTTTACAACTGAAGCAAAATGCTTCATATAGGTGAGTGTTTTAGCCAGACAGAAGATAAAATATTAATCTTGATTAATTCAAAGTAAACAGATGTTCTCTGGTGCCAATATCACTAAAAACTATATTCATAACTGTATATATTAGGATCAATGAAATTTATTCTCTCAGGAGATCTGAGCTGTTGTGAGTTTACGGGCAAAGTAACCAGGCAGACATACAAACCGGTACATAAATATGTGATTGATAATATAGAGAACATGAAAATGTGGAATTTAAGAGTGAAAAAAAGCACTTTTATATTGTTCTCTTATATGAATTAAGTAAAAAAAAAATCATACTGATCAAATATGTTCCCTTTTTCCTTCTCCCTTATCCATCTCTCCCCACCCATCTGCAGTCTGTTCTCTTAATTTTGCATTCAGTAGGCAGGACTGACTTTCTGCTCTACCTTTGCGCTGTCCCGCAGGTGACAGCTCCCCTTACCCAGTGGTGTGGCGGGTGATAGTGGTACAAAAGACATTGTTTGTTTCTGGCATGCAATTTAAGGAAAATTCTCTGACACACGTTTTTGGGTATTTATTTTAACTCCCTAAAGTGTTAACCAGAACCAGTTAGATATGTGACATTCCCTATTGACCTGCAAGTTGGCGACAGAAGCACTCAGTGGGAATATTCACAACAGAAAATGCAAATGTGAAAGGCCTCATTTTGGTGAGTGTGGAAATCAGATGCCTCTGGAAGTAGGATTGCTATTTAAAATGTCATATTCTGAAAGTATGGCTAGAGGATTTCACATTTCGCAAAATATTGGAAAATGACTATATTTATACCTTTGTCACAAAAACCCTGCTCTGTGCTGTTGCGTGTTCCCATTACAATACATTATAACAGTGATGTATTTGAATTTTAATGTGAAATGTGGTCATCTAGGACATGCTTTGACCTTCTCAGTATTTTATATGTTAACCAGCTGACCGTTCCATGCTTCCCTAAAGGTTACTCAGGCTGCAAACAGAGAAGCGCGTGGGCCAGCCAGACAAATAAGAGAATACTGATAAGCTCAGTGCAGGGCACCCCATTGCCGTGATTCAGAAAACGCAGAGAGCATTCAAAATCTGATGTCCTCATGCAGTAATAGATATTGTAATGGAAACAAATCTAACCCCCGAAGTTAACAACTGTACCATGGATAGTGGTAAGACCGGGAAGAGGTATGAAGTTAACTTGCTGTCATTACAGCTTTAAGATTTATTCTGCTTTGCTCCTGGACTCATGCCTTTCCGGCAATCGGAGGAAGAGTTTGAATGCTGAATATTCCAACAAACAGTTTACATTTAAAATCATCTTCAGATTTATTAAGGTAGTATCTCTGCAGGATGAAGCCTACTTTAGAGGCTAATAATAATACCAATAATTTATATAGAGATGTGCTTTCTAACGTGGATAATTCTAAAGCATTCCACAAATGCATTTCACCTTGGTCTTGTAGCAGTGCTTGTACAAAAAGATAGACCATCTATCAACAGAGAGACGGCTCTAAATTGCCAGCTTTAGGGCCAAATGTGTTCTTTCTTCTCCTCCCCTCTATAAAAGTAGCTCTGCCCTGTGGCCGCGGTATGTATGGATCATAGCCTGTGCTTTGGGCGAGCATCCATTTTCCCAGGTGTAGCGACAGGACTGACCAAGAACTGTAGCCTATGTAGGGATTTCTGGAGCCCTGAACCTGTGCGAACTCTGCTCCTGGAGGAAGGCAGGGAACGGAGATGGTACAGTTTATTGGAATGTAAATTGGGAATAATACCAGTGAAATCTGTGAATGTGCTACTCGTTTAGACAAGACTGAAATTAGACTCCAGCTGCATTTATGGATATGTGCCCTGGCTGTTTGCTGTAATAATGCAAAGAAGCAGACACCTTTGAGTGTATTCTTTTTTTTATTTCTCCTTTCTGGTTACAGACCACCTCATTTACGTATAGTTGATTCATATTATTTCTCTGCTTAGCACTTTATGAGCAAATGAAACTGCCTGCAAAGTTGCCACTTAGTTCCAACCAAACTTGGAAGCCCGCCTGTCAGAGCCAGCTGCAATTCCACATTGGCAGCCACCATCAAAGGGGACTAACTCAGCACCAGCTTTCAGTCCCTGCTGATCCAGGCAGGATCTCACTGGGTGGATGAAGTAGGAAAATATTTTATCCCAGCATCAATTTTTGCAACCTGATCCCTATTCTAATGTTTAGTTTAACGAATCAGGAATGCACAGGACGAGGGTGTAAGTCACGTAACATCCTATGTCCAGTTCTCATCTATGATACAGACCTTCCTGTCTTTCACCCTACATCCCATCTGTTTAGAAATGGTTTAATGTATAGCTTTGCCATTATTTGTTTGTGAAAAATAGTGGAGGCAACCCCATAATGTTCCTTACAAAGCTTTTTATGATGTGCCTATACCTTACCTACCACTCTGGGGTCCAGTCTCATTTTGACTCTCTTTGAAATTGCTGTCAGGAGAAGGAGTAGAAAACCAGTATTGGTTATGCTGAATTAAATCCAGGTCCTCATGTCATGCTAATAGTGATAAATAAATGCCAGTCTTTTGTGCTTGGCAGAAAGTGTGTGGTGGAGGGCAAATCTGAAATCACATGTGCATAGCAACGTTTGTAGGCAGTAGGGTAGATGGGAACCTGTTAAACTTCTTCAGATGTCTGTGGAATAGCACCTGATTATCTTCATTCTCCTAGTCATGGGATATTCCCCTTTAAATCTAGATGCAAGTGTAAATCCAGTGCAAATTTAATGAAAGTATTTTAACGACAGTAGAAGAGAGACTTGGCTGGAAAGCTTTCTTTTCCATCCCCACTGGCACTGGAGGGGCCTGTAGATCTCTGAGAGACATGCCACCATTACAGACTGTCCTTTCTTCCTCTCTGTTCCTCCAGGTATCTTGGTATTATGACCTTTAGGCAGGCTGGATGCTGAGCCGTGACAGAAGCTGTTCGAGATGTAAAAGCACCATGAGCAAAGAGAATCATGCAGCTTAAAATTTTTGCAGTTTGTGCATTTGCCAGTGTACAGCAGCAAGAAGTTAGTGGTACATACTGTTTTCATTCCTTTTATAAAATGAATCTTTTCAGTGTCAAAGGAACTACACAAACAGTAAAAAGACCATGAAGGAGGTTAGTAAGCAGTTCTGAGAAAAGCCCAGGAAGAGAATACTGTTGGCCATAGTGTTCATAGCACTGTAGGCATTAACGTATGTAATTCAAAAATTACAGAGCATTAATTCATGCATGGATGCCAGCTGGTTGCATTGTACTGCTTGTTTTCCTCTTCAGGTATTGAGTCATGGCCTTTCTGCATGCACAGATTCTGTGATTTGGATACCAGTTCTGCTGACAGGTAGCTCCAGTTCCATGCAAAGCACAATTTGAACATGAAGATTCCTTAGAAGGACACCCAGAGTCTAGGAGAATGGAATAATATATGGACCACAGGAATAAGTTACTTTACAAAGTATAGAAGCATCCTTTGTTGTGGATCTGGATAGGCAGTGGGTAGTATTATACTTGTAGAGAAGTAGAGCGGAGGGGGGGGCTTATTACTGTAGTCTGATTACAGAATTAGTTTTGCTTGTTAAACAGTTCACTTACAAAATCATCTCCATGTTACAGAGGTTAGTCGGTGCCACTAACAAATTTGCCAGTTGTTCAAACTGAGCTCGTGAGGTACAGGTTAACTTCACTGCTTCTGTTCTTTGGCTTGCTGGATTTCAGGATGCTCCAAGCATTTGGCTTGCTGGAACCTGGAAACAGGAGAGGCTGAAGTGGTTCAGCTGATGCACATGGAAGGTTGTTACCCTGCCTAGAAAGTGGCATAAGCAGCTTTTTATTCACTTTTCTTACTCAGCTGTAACTTTAAGAACTAATGTAACAAGTAATTAAAGCTAGAATTTTCAAAAGATGCTAAGCCAATTAGACTCGAAATACAATGGAAAGTCAAGGTGAGTTAGGCTTCTAATTCCCTTAGGGTCTAATTTCCAACAAAGTCTAAGCGATTATGTTAAGCCTATTAATGCAATATGAAATTATAAGTGTTTTATAAAAAAATTATCTTGTGTAGCTATCAGTTTACTTTAACTCGGCAATGCTGATTCTTTTCAATAAGGGAAAAAGTCAAGCAAAAGAAAGCAGTAGAAATTGTCTGGCACTTAAACCTGTTTGGCAGTAGAGAGGAGATTTAGTCATACTCCTTTGGAAAACAGAGCTCCCATACAGAAGTAGTTTATTATGGCTATAATGACTGAAAACAATTTGTAGTTTTTCACAGTCCTGGGTTCCTCAGGGGGGCTGGAGAACCTCTCAGCCTACGTTATATGTCCCAAGGATCTCTTTGCTGTGGTACCGTGGATTTCTCCAGCTGTCCAAACCCAGTCCAACAGCCCTGCCCAGTGCCAGTGCCCTGCCCACACAGTGTGGCCTCTGCATGGGAGACCCCAGGTGCACACTTGGGAACTGTCTTCTCCAGTGCCTGCCCTGGCAAGGTCCTGATGATGCCAGAACTAGGATTTTAGAAAAATACTGTCCATGGGACTTATTGCTGCATCAGAGAAACAGAGTGGGGGCACAACCCCTTGACACCATTCAATTATTGTAGTCCATATATTGTCTTCTGAATCCCAGACAATGTCACTGAGTAACATCTGCAGCATAAAATTTCTTGAGACACCTCTCTTGAGTTTGGAATCTCAGAAACCAGATGCACAATATAATGGAGTAACGAGTTACCATGTGCCAGCTCATGGTGTAGGCAGAACATTCTGGAGTAGTTGAGACCATGGTGAAGCCAGGGAGGCTGTTGGACTGGTTTCTGCCCAGCACAGCTTGTTTTGCTGCCGACGTGCTCTTGCTTTGCCCCATGTCATGCACGTTGGTTGGGGGCAGCCAGGCAGCATGTCCAAGCTGGCTGCCTTGTATCGAATGTTGGCACCTGACGAGGGATCTGCCCGTGTGCCGCAGCTCTCACGTGCCCTGGGCATTGCAGGCACACAGGTCTGCTGCTGCCTGTGCTGACGTGCTCCAAAACCCACAGGCCTTAGTGAATACGTATGCGTTTCATGTGTGCGGCCGTCACCAAAGAGCTTCGGTAGGGTGTTTAGTTTACCTGACTTTTCACTTGTTAACCTGATGAAAGCCTCACTGAAAGTCAAAATGCTCAGCCAGCTGTATGAAGCTGATGCCCCTTGGTTTATTGCAGTGCACTTGCAGAAGAACAATGTTCAATACAGTATTCTGTAGTGTTTTTCTAAAATGCGTGGATTTTTTTTTTAATGCAGAAATCTGAAATCATCCCTCCATATTTTCTCACAGCATGGAGAGCTGCATTTGAACATAATCACTTCTTATGTCAAAGTTTTAATTATATGATTTACGCTTCTAAAATTAAACATGCAAGTACCAATAATAATAAAAAGTGTTCTGGTTAATTCTAAAATTACTTCGGCTAGCAAAGATTACCGCATTCTTTCTTCAAGTTTGGGAAGTATTTTGCATAGAATGGTTAAGGCTGAAGAATGTCATCTATAATTTTGCTCCTAAAGTGTCTGTTGGGTGTGTGTGTATTTAAACATCCTGTGACTGTAGTCTTAAAATAATATGTAATTGTGCATTTACTAAAAGTACTAAAGTATTTCTTCCAACACATGGATGCAGATGTGGACTGCATATGAGAGACAGCAGGTCTTGCATCGTTTTAGCCCTGGATGTAGATTCAGCATCTGTTTTGCAGGGAAAAACCTGAGGAGTTCAATTCCTGTCTGATCGGAAAGCATAGCCACAGTCAAACACAGGGTATGATCTGCACTGCAACATCCTTGTTGTCTCTTTGTCATTTAGGCAACCTGTATATGTAATGCGGGTGCATATGGGAAAGTGAATTTGCTTTCCAAAATCTTTAAAACTCCTCCTCAAAAAAGGAGGATTGGGGATTTGGGGGAAATGGGTGACACTCTCCTAAGATGCTGTGACTAGAAATGACCTATTTTGGTTCTGCAGACTTCAGAGAGCTGTTGCAGGTGCAGAGTCTAGCTAAACCCGTAAGGGCTTCGTGCAAACCATTCTCTTCTCCTGGATGAAATTGCAGGATTAAGGACTTTTGTTTATATTTCTCTATAATGAGAAAAATAAAGATAAGAATTTAATGAATCTGGATATAAATTGTATGAGAGGTGTAGACATCACAATCCCTATCCTGAGTTTGCTGGCAAAATGGCTTCATGGAGTGCTTATGACTGTTTTCCATTTTTTTATTTTACTTTTTAACTTTGTAGAGATTCAGATTTTGCAGTTAATTATTCCAGTGTATGTGAAACTCTTTTGCTGAGTGGATTTGTGCTGTTGAAATTAAACAGGGAAACAAAACAACTGTTGGTAATTAGACACATTCCATGTATCTGTGTACACATCTTAGAACAACAAAAACTGTCTGTGTTTGCACTGCAGCCTCAGATTTGATAGCATTCAGTAAATCTAATTATAGGCTACGGGAATTTGCAAAAGTCCCTGAATGTTTATGTACAGTTTACCATTTTTCCCCAAAGACTTTGATGGATTTTGCAATTAATCTTCAGATTCATTTGGTTGGAATTTAGAATTCTTGGGTTACAGCTGTTGCCGGTTGTGTGGAGCAGGTTTACCCTACAACAGTTAACGTAGTGTGTCCTTTGCATACTCTTGTACATACGGTTTTTCTTACATACCAATAATATTTCTCGTATAAGTTTCAAATGAGAAAAGAATCAAAGAAATGGAGCTTTCTTAAGTCCTGGAAGATTTTGAGTACTGCAGGCATTGTTGAGGTGCTGAAGATAACAAGAGAACACAGAAATCCAATTAAAATAACATTTCTTTTCAATGTCCTTTCTTACCTGTTTTCTGTGAAATACACAATCCTGTTAATTTTCTACTACATCGTCAGGACCCGTAAAATCTGAGGCATGTCAGTTAGTTCTGGGATGTCCTTCTGTAGATAGAAAAATTTCTCTAGATGAAGCCCTATAAGAGTCTTATCTTTGTGTTTGCTCTAAACACTCACTGTCTTTGCTGGCTGTTGTTGCTGACCCCTGGCTCTAAAGCTACTTCTGGAAGGAAAAAATTGCAGAAGAATATACTCCAAGGCAAATCAGCCTTGAAAGTCCTGTGGCTTCTCCCCTGCTGGTCTAGGAATGCAGGACAAGTCGATAGAGGAGCTGGGCTTCTCTCTGTCTTGATTTGTTATAACCACAGTGACTCTTTTGCTAGAATTTGGCTAGATAAAGTGCCTCAGTAACTTTATATATATATAAAAAAAAAAAAAAAAGCTTATTAAATCTGGTTGCTTGCACTTTACCTGCTCATTTCACATCAGGACTTGCAGCATTCTCCCAAATGAATATTTGAAACCCTGTTAAACAGCGTGGCTGGGATTTCATTGCCTGATATTCCTGCTTTTGGCTAGAAGAGCGCAGTTACTGCTTAGCACCCTGGCAGCGCCTGTCTGCTAATTTCTTCCTAAATTGCAGCACGTCCCCGTGGGCCCGTGCCACTGCTTGGAGCTGGAGGGCTCTTTGCTTCGGCCGGGTACCACCAAGCCCTGAGGACACCTCTTCCATCCAAACTCTGCCTTCCCACACATGCGCATTTTCTTGTTCCAGATGGTGTCTGGATCTGGCAGCAGCTCTTTACTGATTTTTTTACAAAAAACCTGTACCGTTGCCTCGTGGCCAATGAAGCTTTTCCCTTCTCCTTTGCCTGACTTCAGCTGCATCCCTCAGCGCCCAGGGGAGCAGTGATCAGTTGAGGGGGTCATCGCATGCTCTGATAGCAAACTTCTGATGATCACGTAATTTCACGACCACAGATATCTGACAGGCTGGCACAGTGAGTGAACAGATTTGTTCCCAAGGATTACCTTTGCTACTTGCACAAGTAATTCCTGGAATGACCTTCTGCATTTGAACATACTGTAGAAAGGCGCTTGCGAGATGATCCCAGCAGCGTCTTTATAAATCTTAGCAGTACATGACAGACAGCAGTTAGCAGAAACAGCAGGCAGTGAGTGGCCTTTGAGACACTGCAAAAGGGATACTTTGACATGTTATCCGTCAGTGAGGGGAAGTCGCTTGGGAGTTGCTTTTGTATCACTGCAGGGGAGTACAAGGAGCTACTGAATAAAAAGTGGATTTAATCGACTGACTTGGTGATATCCTTTCACCTCACCCTCCTGATTGTATCTTCGTAGTGAGGAGCTAGTTAATTTTAATGGTAAAAACAGAGAATCTCCTTATTGAAATTTGAATTAGGTTAATGACTAGTGATATGGCTAAAGGGTATAATTTACAAAACACAAATCCCTTATGCAAAAGTGTGTGTGTTCAGTATCATACATGGAAATCCCTTACTTTTGATTTGACTCATTTAAAGCCAAAAATCAAACACAAAAATCTTGTTAGCATTTCCAAGACTGAAAAACATACCACTTAAGTGTGTATTTTCCTCTTCGAAAGGGGAGTCTGCCTTTGAGCAGGCTGAACTCCTGCCTGAATGTTTACTCCTTCCTTTCCTCCCCAGGATAATATCTGGATTGTGAGAAGGGCTCAGCCTCCATTTCCAAAGGAGGCTGGGGTCAGATGCTCAGATGTTCCCTTCTCATAGCCGAAACCGGATTTTTAAGGATGGAGCCTTCTTTGAGTCACCTAATGAAGTTACCAGGTTTACCATAGGGTTTCAGTCACTGGGGGCTGACCATCTGTCTGCATGCATTGTAATGGGAGCGGAGCATCTCTGATACAATGCCCTTAGTCACTTTTTATCCATGTTTCAGCAGAAACTGCTGAGATGCTGGTCTGTCTTGGCAATGTGGCCTTGTGTGTTTGCACTGGGCTTTTACAGCGTTGCTTGGTACCAGGAGATACTGAAAAAACATGCTATATATAGTTACCTTATTATGATAGCAGTATCCAGCTTAAATCATAATCATCTTAGTGCAATTGATACACCTCAAAATACTCATATACCCCAAAACATTAAGAATGAGTGGAGCAGCAAAGGACTGACGAGCTGAATCACGTGCCTCAGCACCATTTTCTCTTCTGCTTGCAGTCACCCACTTTACCCCAAGCATGTGTTTCCTCAGCAATCCTTGCCTCCTCTCTGTTTATCCATTCCAAGTTACACCTGTCCTGAGTAAACGGGAATGAAATTAAGTATGTGGAAGCGAGGGAAAGAAGGTGGGGGACTTAGAGCTATATGTGATAATACAGTGAGAAGGGTTTTGTCTGACTGGTGGAGTGACAACATCAGCCGCTGTTGTGCCCAGTAATGCAAGCAGAAAAGAGATCACAGAAGGTAGTAAAGTGCAGGAGCACCCAGAGCATGTTTCCTTAAAACTTGCATGCCTCCCACCCAGCCAGCACAAACTTGTCACCTTTAATCTGTGCAAGCACGCTCTAAAGGTGAGCTCTCAAATGCAAAAGTGTAGGAAAGGGAAGGGTGGTGCAAAACTTCCGATAAGCTTTTGAGCTACCAGTTAATGAAAAGATGAATTTCCTGTGCTTGCCTGTGTTAAGAGACACCAGACTTTACACACGGTGTTTTTGAGTAGTACATGAATTGCTCATCTCTTTGGCACTTAAAACAACATAGAAACTAAAGCGTGTTTCTGTACTCTGCTGGTCGACTGGTGTGTCTGGCTGCTCAGGCTTGCAGGAGAACATCGCTCAGATGGGTACTAATGGGCAGCACGGTGCTGAAATGAACATCAGTTTCCCATTAGAACCAAATGTTTCCTGGTGTCCTTCAAGCTGTGGTGTGCATGAAATAAAAACCTCTGACATTTATGAGGTTCTTTGCAATATAGGAGCAAACATTTACTTTTAGTGTCTTAATTTCATACGGGTATTTTACTTGCCTAGTGCATTCAGTGGCATCCTTGAAGAACAGGAATGACATTAAAGCACCACACTGAATTGCTGGTAATTTGTATAACAGAACTCATTCTTTTCTTATCATTTCCCATTTTATGAACATGATGTTGTGAATTGATTTGACTTCAGAGTGCACTTAGGAGATAGCAATGCATGCACGCTTTTTGAAGTCATCTCAGGGTAAAGTTATGCTACTTTCTATCCAGTGGGAGTCTGGAAAAAAAAAACCAAAACATTTTAAAATAAATTAATTAGGAGATGCAGCAGCTTAAATGAGCACAGCAGTAACAATAAAGGCAGGTGCCCTCAAACCTTCAACAAACAGGGCCATACATTTGCATCTCACAAATAAATGCAGAGGAGGGAAAATAGGAAGTATTTCGGGAATAGAAATGAAAATGGGTCAGTTGAAGGAAACAAGGTTTATAAAGTGAAACAATACCAAGTTGTTGGACTGATGGCAGAGACTCACTAACCTCACCTCTGTCCCTAAGAAAGTTAGAACATGGGTGAGGAAGAGTCGCTGTTAAAAGTTGGGCCTGGCCTATTCACACTTTTAATCTTAGCCATCTGTAATAGGTAAATCTATGAATGTTTTCTAAAGACAGTAGGTGAGTCAGTGTAACAGGAGCTCAAATCAGAAAGTACAAATCAAAAAGACCAGAAAGTACAGGATGGTTTTTAAATGAATGAGACTGCAAAATTGTGTCGGGAGTGGGGACTACTCAATTAAAAAATGCTGCCTGCTCTCTTACGCAGTTGTCCTGTTTTCGTGTCAAATATGAATAGAGAGAGACCTTCACTGATATTAGAACATGTAACAGATAAGAGAGTAAGGACTGTATATCTTTGTATTTGCAGCTACAGGTGTTCGTGCTAGGATTACAAGGTTAGCACAGGATGTGTTACATATTTTAATCTTCTCTGGATGGCAGGCTGTTTGGGGCGTGGTGGTTATGGTCTGGGTCTTGCATTGTACACCAGAGATCTGCCAGCAGCATCTAAAAAAATAACGATAAACCATGAAACAATGAATAAAACATAGCATTCGTTGACCCAGTGCTCAGTGCTTAAGGTCCATTTTGGAGCTCTGTGTAGAAAGTGCTGTTGAGAAAAGTACTGGGTTTCGATAGTGGTTTGGAGGCTGAAAGCTGTTTGCCTTTTTCCCTGTGTGAATAACATAAGAGCAATTCCTGAGTGGAAGAGCACTAGGAATGGCGACAGCAGCAGTGCGTACTCTGCTTGGCTTTAAGGCAACAGCGTTCCAGCTCTCAGCATTGCATGGAATTGGCATTTGACCACTGCGCGTTATTTGTTTTCCCTTAATGTGAAATGAAAACCATTAATATGATAGTGTTTCAGTACACTCTTCAGAGAGAGGAGCTGAATGGCACATGGAGGGATATATTTCACACCAACGCCTGCTGTGAGAGAGGCTGAGAGTGGACTGGGGGAGCAGCTTCTTTGAGTGTTCCTGGTGCTGATATTCAGAAAACATCTGTGTAATGCAGGCTCCACTCTCAGCCCTCCTCACTGGCTTTCCTCTTTCTTATCCGGGTCTCCAGCTTGGGGGCAGCCAGTGTGAGCTTGTACAGCGCTATTTAAAATGCTCTTCATTTTTCCATGCAAATGGCCTGACTCCTCCTGCAGCAGTAATCTCTCCTCTCGTGTTATAGAAGTGCTACTGAGAACCAACCTGGTACAGCCTGCAAGACCAGCCTTCCTGGTCACTCCGCGTTTTTTGGAGGCTGAGGAATATGAGTTCTGCACCCCCAGTGTGTTTAATTGTCTCCAGGGGATGTTACACAGAATGAGGTGAAATCTAGTCCTGGATGCCGATCATTTTTACTGTTTTCCCTCTAAGGCACTCATTGATACTAACTATTCCTCATCAGATGCTAAGGCCATTCATTCCCAAATTGCTGCAGTGTTGTGCCCTTCCTGCCTGAAGACGCCAGGCATTCAGCACTGTATGTACAGGGACAGAATACAGCTCACCACTAAACTTGGATTGGAAAGACCTGGGAATTGTTATCTTGTCATCAAGCCGCGTAACACTGCACACTGCAATCCCTGCTGCCATTACACATAAGTGAGCTGTGAGACTTGATCACACACCTACACTTGTTAGCAGTACTGAGGACTGGATAAAATTGATGTTTTAGCCGAGTATGTTCCAACGTGCTTTAAAATCTTCAGAATTAATCAGTGAATTGTCAGAGACCTTCAGAGTTATTACTTTTTAATAGCATTTTTTATTACTTGCTAATTATAAGGTGAAAAAGGTGTGAGGCACAGCTAGTATTATAGTTCCTTAAGTAAATTGGAGCAGAAGGTCACAATAAATTGAAAAGTTATTAAGTGCGTACTTTACTGGAGACATAATGCTTATCATTATAAAACATAAGAATACAGATACTCTGTTTTTTTTAATGTCCACAGATGGCACAAGCTAATTATTCTCATTTGTATAGCACCTTACACCTCTGTAGATTTTTTTCAGAATGTTGAAAAACAGATGATCACGTCTGTTTTTGTAGCTGTGTGAGAGTTTTTCATTAACAAGATCAGGCAGGACCATCTGTGTGTTCTAGTAAAAAGTTTACCACCAACAGTGAATTCAAAACTTTCAAACAATGGATGAATGCATAATTTGTCATGTGTAGATACAGTGCACTGGCTAACAGCCCATGCAACTTAGTCACAGGTTCCTGAATGCATTTCTTATCTGACTTGACAGGAAAAAAATGCCAGTCCCATTCTGCATTGCATTATTGACCAAACAAGGTGTTTAGGTTTGTGCCTTTTCTGTAGGTACATGCATTCAGCTGGCCACCTGCAGGCACCTCATTCAGTATTGTCCCTGGAGAGGAGTAACCACAAAGGACGTGGGCTCCAGAGGAGTAGCTTTCTCTTCCCTCCGTGTGGGAAAATGTAGGAAGTAACCTGGAACTCTAAGGGAAGGTGCAAAAGTTACATCACAGGTTATGTGATTTCTCCTCTCCTATAATGAGCCCAGCAGAAGGACAGGAGGGTATGTGCACACCTTGCTGAAAACGTGCTGCATGGCTTAACTTCAGCCTGTAGAAAAAAGTGGTTGGAACATGTTAGTGTTGAATACAGCTGATGATGGAATAAAATAGCGTATGGAAGTTAATTGTCTGCTGACTGTGATTCTTGAAGAGTGTTGTCCCTGTCCTTTCACACTTCCCATGCAATTTCACGCTGCCCCAGCATTTTCTCACTCCCCAGCTGCCTCTCCCACTTCTCTTCTCTTGGGTTCAACTCAAAGAAGCAAAGTGCTTGGAGGCAGACAACCTTATAACTTCATGCATGCAAGAGCTTGTGAAATCCAGATCCCAGCTGCTCTCCGTTCTGTGCCAGGTAACTGTCCCCAAAGTGTGGCAAATGCCCCACAAAACAACCGGCCAGTGAGGCAAGCCCCTTGTGTCCCCAGTCCAGAGTTGTTCTGCAAAAGGAATGGGTCATGTGTGGACAGCCAGGCTGGGAGATAGTGCTCAGCACGGGAAATTGTTCAGAAAGGACAATAAAGAGTGAAAACAGATGGGGGCAGAGATGTCTGTGTATTTTAATTTTATTTTGTCAATTGTAATTTCAGCATATTGGACACAGCCTGAAGCGTTGAACGGGCACTTGACAAATACTCAGGAAATCAGTGATTTGTAACCCTGATCACTATCAACTCTTCCAGTGTAATCTCGGGCTTTTGCATCACCCTTCTGAGGTTGTCAACATTCACTCAGAGGTTGTGTGGCTTGTTAGCTCTAGATGTGTATCGCTTGTTAGAGGTAGAGATGTGTCTTGTCTTTCTGAGAGAAGCATTAACAATTCTACTCTGCAAATTAAGGGGTTCATTTAAGACTCTTCCTACATTCCCATGAAAAATTGTGGCTTATACACATGCGTCCTCAGCCGGTCTCATTGTCACTATAGTACAGCAATTTGAGAGAGGATTTCATCTTGAAGTGTGGTTCGTTAATGAGAAGATGCCTTTGTGTCCTACATAATCCACATAATTAGTGTATTTTGGAGTCAACTCAGATGGGATTTTCAAAAGCTCAGTGCATGGGTTTTGCTTAGGTTTAGTTTTATTCAGAAACTTAAAACTTATCCCAGGCTAAAATGGGGAGTTTTTGACATCACCATAGCTGGTGTGAGAAGAAATGTCTGATGTTGCTCGAAGTGTTTTGCAGTTTGGCAGCTGTCAGCTGGGTTTTCTCGGACAAACCATTTAACTTCTCTCTTTCTCAGGTTCCTGATTTTGCAGAGGGGGAAATGGTGATGCTTTTGTATCACAAAGAAGCTTTGCTGAATTTTAATTAATGACTGACATATTTTGGTATTTGGGGAAGAAGTCTCACTTGAATTATTGCTTTGTGAGATTATTGTTTTTAGAATGGCATGTGAAGAATTTCTTCACATATATTTTGTCTTCTCTTGGTATCCTTCATCTTCCTGGTTCGTATGTCCTAATGTAATTATAAAATGTTCCCTTAGGAAATAAAAATTCTAAGTGGACTCTTTCGAGCCATGCTTGAAATTTGGGGAGGAGAGGGGCCTACTTTTGTTGCTTCTTCTGTTACTTTATTTGTACTGTAGTGGTATTTAGCAACTGCAGTTGTAGACGCCATTGTACTAGGAGCTGTACAAAATAAACACAAAAAACTTGATCCTTGCCCTTGTGGGTTTGCCATTTCAGTGTAAGACAGGACACGTTTGATGAATTGAGATGGACAGATGGGGTGAGTCCTCAGAAACAGAGAGACAACAATTTCCACACAAGAGGCAGTCGTCCAGCATGCCAGCTGCCTCGCCACTGTCAAGATTTTTTAATCTGCTCTGGCAAAGGAGATGTTTTAAAGAGGGAAATGTAAAGGTAGCGTTGCTGCTGGCTCACCAGGAGCTCTTCCAAAGTGATGAAGCAGCAGGGGAGAAAGGGCAAAGCTCCTTGGTTGAGAACAAGAGGAGCAAATGCCAAGGCTCTGGTGGTATGGGGGAGGGGGGAGAAGCGTTTGAGGGGTCGGACACTGAGCTGCGGCTTGGTGCAATGGAGAAAGGGGACCCAGGGATGTGCAACGAAATGAAATGGCATGGCAGAAGGGACAGCCGGGAGGTGTGGTCCTCACTGGGGGCTTGAAGCTGGGCTTGGGCAGATCAAGATGGCATTTATGAAGATGAGGGAAGCAGAGAAGAAGCTCTATGAGCAGTGTTAGGTATTTGAAGGAAGAAATCCCACGCTGTCACTGAATATGACCCAACTCAGATGGGTGTAGAAATTATTTTTCTGATTATAGTGCTATTTTTGTTGTAAATATAGTTGGTTGTAATCCATTTTGCTAATTCAACACCCAGCTCCCCCCAAACAATGATGGAATGATTCGTTTCTTGCCTGCCATGTGATTTTGTTATAAAAATATAATCTTCTAAAAATAATAACCAGAACATTTAGGTACAATGTCCTCCAGCCATGGAGGATGCAAGCGTTCATTTTCAGATTCTGTCGTATTTGCAAAAAAAAAAGTTAAACCTTCAGGATATACTAATGCCTCCTACAATTTGGGGATTTTAGATCCATATACAAAATATGCTTTGCTACACTTTTTTGGCTTGCCCTGTGTCTGCGTTTTTAATGATAGGCATGCTTCCAACTAGCGCTCGACTTCCTACTTTCTCACTAAAAGCAAAGGCTAAGGACAGATCAAGTGTTATGGTGAGAAGATGTGTCACAGCAAGAAAAGTAAAAATATCAATCCGGAGAAACCCATCTCAGTTTGATACTTATTCTCTCTGTTAGAATCTGAAAGGTATTATTATTATTAAAGCATCATTCCTGTAGTTATCCAGAGGCATAATTGAGAATCATTTTGCAGACTGTGTTGTTTTGTATTTTAAATTAATTAAATAGAAGTTATTTGTCTGTGCCTTTACCCTTACTGGAAAAAAGACCTCTGGTTACTTTTAACCAAGGTTTGCAACCTTAATAGTTGCACTGTAAGATGATCAGTAGCCTGGTAATGAGCAAGCTCTCTGCCTCCGTAAGAGCTGAGAATATTACTATGGGTGTGATCACTTTAACTCAGTATTGTGGGATGATAAACTACCTTTTAATAGAACATTAACATTAATCTAAACAAGATTAGTGGAGCAAAGCATTGTACGAATAAGCTTGCTCAATTAAAACAGATGGTCTTCCATGCTGAATGCCATTATGTTAATAAAGCCTCCCTTGCATACCCACACGCTTGCGCGTGCTCGCGTGAGCTCTCTTTTTTCCAGTTGCAAGGAGTGTGGTACATATAAATTTGCTTAGCTTTGTGCTACAGTACTCATTTTATCTTCTTGTACTCTGAGAGCTCTTCAGCATTTCATATTTATCAAATTATTTCTGAATGACTAACACAAGATCTTTACATTTTCTTCTAATTACATGTGTGTCATTAATCTTCACTATTTCTTTTGCCCCAAGCATTTTAGAGAAGGTGGAGAGTGATACGATTCAGCAATTAGAATCAGCTGTAAGCATGATTAAGGCTGTCTAAAACCAGGGGAGAAGAAAAAAATCTAAGACTGCAGCAACATGAATGTGTAGTGTTAGTCAAAATTAATGATCAAACCTTGCATCCTAGCATCTTAATATTGTCTCAAGTAAAATGGCTTTACATTTGGAAGTAACGTGCAGTCACAATCTAATTGCTATTTTTTCCCCCAGACAAGCTTTTACTGTTCATTACTAGAAGAAACAGAGTTTTGTTGCTTCAATAATTATTTTTTTTGCAGTGCTGAAACTCAGCGAAATAGTCACGTGTATTAGGAGGCCTTAAGCTTTTCAGAATTTTTTTAGACTCCTTGCTTTAAAGAAACCTCCTGAGAAGTAATTCATCTCTAATGCAATCCTTTCAGCCCAAATCAGCTAAATTAAAAGGTGGCGTAAACAGACATGATTTCACCTTATGTCCCCACACCCTGCCTTGCTGATAAGACAGAAGAGAATATTTTAGAATATTTTATTCTGTCTATCTAGAGCTAAGCAGAATAAATCACTAAATATTGTTTAGCTTAAGTTTTAAGGCTTGGAGCTAACAGGATGTAACAATAGAATAAGAGTTAGTGCTTTCTCCTTTGCTTATCCTAGTGTATTCTTTGCAGACTTCATCATCTTTTGTCCCTCATTTCCCACTCGGACAGTATCAGAAAACTGCCTAAATTCACAGCTAATGGATATAAACCCTGGTCAGGAAGCTGCAATGTATTTGCCTACCAGTCCTTTGGATGCTCCTTATTTATACTGGCCCTAAACCTGCTAGGGCTCAGTTGGCTCTTCTTTGTTCCCTGGTGTGGTGGGATGACCCTGGCTGGAGGCCAGGTGCCCACCAAAGCCGCCCTGTCACTGCCCTCCTCAGCTGGACAGGGGAGAGGAAATGTAACGAAAGGCTCGTGGGTTGAGATAAGGACAGGGAGAGATCACGCACCAGTTACTGTCGTGGACAAAACAGAGTTGACTTGGGAAATCAGAGTCAGATAATGAGAAATAAAA
>NW_009623503.1:0-1667 GCF_000690535.1 Cariama cristata
GCAAATCCCAGTGTGTGGCAGCCAGGGGGATAATTGATCATGGTATGCTGATTGATAATTTGCTTTCAACCAAGAAAGAGAACAATTTTCACTTGGGGTTGCACACTTGCAATTCCACATTAACAGTATTATCATGTCACCTGTTACTACAGGGAAATATAGCACGAAACCCTAAGTATACTCAGCACTGTTATTTTTTCATCTTAAATACATTCTAATGCAAATGCAGGAAATTCACAGAGAGCGCCTTTAGGAAGCAAAGCGTAGAAAGTTGGCAGTAAGTCATAATGAAGTTTAAAGACCTTCCCCGTTCCCCCTAACAATTCATCGATATGTGCTGATACTAACATGAAGCTTAATTAATTACCTGACATTTCTTTCTGTTTCTACGAGGCAAAACCTGAAGTTTGAATCTGTTAGTTTTCTCTGTCATAAGCTTAGAACCGAAGCCGAATCCTCAAAAAAAAAAAAAAGTAGATGACAACAGATAAATGTAGGCTGAAATCGGAACAAAACATTTACATTTCTCTAAATGCAATAAAAATGGCACTGTCCCAAGCATCTTGCTTTCCACTGTTGCATTAAATTAAATGCTGAGAAAAAACATCCAAACTAAATATCTCTATGGTGTACAAGAAAAAAAAAATCATAGGAAGTTTCATCGTAATATTTCAAACTTAATTGGTTTAGGAGCCAGATTTAGACAATCGACCATTGCCTGTTTTGTTGTTCAGCAACTTTGAGTTGCTTCCTATAGTTTTGGAAAACACACGATGTGTTTTCCATTCGATGCCCATGACAGAAGACGTTTGGTGGTAACTTTTGTAGGTTTTATTAAATGAAAAATTAATAGGAAGGTGATACTCCTGAAATAATCCCTGATGATGCCTAAGCACTTTCTTAGCGGAGAAACATTTGAAACTAAGCACGAGTCTTGTTTTGCTCAAGCAAACACACCGATCTTTCATCAATTAAAAAAAAAAAAAAAAGCTTGAATGTGAGAGATATGGATTAAAGTTTATTTCTTTTCATGGTTTCTGTATGATTTTTGTCACTTATAAAATAGTTAAATTACAATGGAAACTGACGGACACTTTAACGAGGAAGTACAGGCAGCAATCACAATAGTTTAGTCTGTGAAGTGGGGAAGTCAAGGGTCAGAAATGTCAGGTTGGCTTTTGGACAAATGAAAGAGACCTCTGGAGACTTTAAGTTAAACAGAAATATATAGAGAAGGCAGCATGCAATTTTTTAGTACTACGCGTGTAGCAGTTTGATTATGTCAGCCTGTAATCAGGAAGAAGTTATAAAAGCAATACTTCTCTGACAAACTACTAACACCTCTAATCCGAATAGTGCTTAGCAGATATCCCGAGTACTTTGACTAATAGGAATCCAGACCAGTCTGTATGTCTCGCACACGAACCTAAGCAGGGGAAACATTTTTGCACTTCTTCCAAATTTTGACTATATATTATCGACAAAACAGCGTGCTTCACGTCGAACGATTTTTCTTCGTGCTTTCTGGAAACGCTTAAAATGTAGCAGACACCGACACCTTCTCATGCTGTTGCAAAAGCCGAGGTGACACCTGTTAACTTTTTTTTTTCTTCTTCTTCTTTTTGGAGGCGAGGAGACAGATGTGCCGGCAGGGACCGGCATGTGGT
>NW_009623504.1:0-14025 GCF_000690535.1 Cariama cristata
TTTTGGAAAAAAAAAATACCAACACCACACACCACAAAAAGGGTTTCCAGCAGCCCGGTGGGGTAGGGGCGCTCCGGGTCACCGCGAAAACCTGCCGGGAGCACCGGCCGGCTTCAGAGCCTGGTGACCTGGGGGAAGAAGGGGGCTGCCCAGACCCTGCGGGGGGGACGGACGGACCTTGAGGTTGAAGGCCACGCACCCCCCCCAACCCCAACGCCAGCCCTGACACCCGCGGCCCTGTCAGCAGGAGGGACCAACGCCTAAAGGAAGGTGGAAACATGGACAATCTCTGCTCCTCCTTGGAGCTGCAGCTTCCCAGGGTGGGGGGCAAGGGGCTTTCGCCCTCCAGACCCCCACCGACTCCCCCAGGAGCCACTTCGAAAATGGGGAATGGCCTCTGCAGCAAGCCTGGCGTCAGCTTCAGGTGCCTCGGTGGTGCCCAAGTACCGTCTTGCAAGAGGAGACGGGCAAACTAACAGAAGTTATAAACCAAATTTCCAGTCTCTTTGCCTAAGTCCTTACACAGATCTCACCAGCAGGATTTGTGAGAGCGGGGGGTGCTGGCCAGAGGTGTGAGCATCAAAGTCCCAGCTGCGCAAGGGATCTGAGTCAAAAGCTGCAGTAGAATTAAGGGCAAACCACATTTTGACTGCTCATATACTTTCCTGCTGTTAAGGAATTCCTCCTCCAACATGCCTTCAACAGGGAAAATTGCCTTTTGGAGCGTCAAGCGTAAACCAGAGAGTTGGGGGCATTCTGCTTTAGTGCCGTTTACTAGCTGCATGCTGCCCGTTATTCCTCTAGCTGCTCACCCAAAACCCAGCATCTACTCCCAGCCAGCCAGCACCCTGCCAGGCTGGGAGAAGCATCCCCAAGCTCCAGGATCACTCTCGGTCCCAGTATGCAGCTGAAGCAGCATTCCCACCTTTTTTTTTTCCTCAGCACAGGTACTGCAGGAGGAGCTCCTCTTAGTCATAAAGTGAAGTGATCTGCAGGGAATTAATTTTTGACTCCATCCCAAAGCCAAAAGCAGGAGCAGATCAAATTTTGTACCACTCTGGAAGACACAACAGTGCTTTTCTGAGACTGAACTGAAGAAATTTTCATATCTGCAGGCAAACAATGAACCTCGTTCATATTTTACGTGCTGCTGTCTGTCTTCCCTCTAATTCAGTCATGTAATTGCAGACAGTTGGGTTTCTAGACTGTAATCTGATATTTGCACAAAAGCGATACAAGTATCCTGCCATTAAGTCCCTTTTACTTTGAGGAAACAGTTCAGGTATTATGAGATGCTTATCAAAGAGCAGGACCTCTGGGTTCCCAGCTAGAGCTAAGCTATTCTGCCTGAAGGAGCAAGGACCTTGTTCAGGTGGGAAAGAGCATTTGTGTGCCCACCTGGATAAGCAGAGGATGCCTTTCTCCTTTCCAGAAGTATCTCGACCTGTACCAAACATGCGCAGCAGGAGGCAAGAATGGTACAAGGGCACTTAGGAGAAGCCCCAGGGGAGACAGGATGGCTACAGACAACAGAAGGTGTAATCACAGTGAATGAGGAACTTCAAGGATCAGACGTGGCTTGGGAAATACACTGCAGGGATTCTGGAAGCCAGTCAAGTTCTCGGGTGGACCAATCTGTCTGCTCCTGCTATATATGTGTTATCAGACTTAGTATTTCATTGCTGAGTGGAACAGAAGGACCCCTGAAGAAAAACAGGGTGGAAAAATGAAACTGGGTTTCAGTTCTCCCATTGTACAGCCTTCTCGATCTTGCAAATTTTCTAAGAAGGCAAGCACCAGTTTCACAAGAGTGGAAAAGTATTTTGAGCGCAGAGGTCAGCAGAAACAATGCAAAACTTTACAGCCGTGAGCAGAACAAGAAAATCCCTAGCCCATGCTGTGCTGGGACTTGCACAGACATTTTTTCAAGGAGAGAAACAATAGCTTATAACTTGCCAGCACAATACGAATGCCAGATTGCCACCTGGGAACAGTCACTGTGCCAACTGTAAACAGCTACAGAGCGAGGCTTATCTGCCGAAAACTTTCACCAGCCATCTGGGAGAACAAGCACAATGTTTGTTCTTCTTCCCGCTTCCCTTCTTCCTGTGCGAGGGAAGGAGCAAAGACAATGTCCCTTTTCATTTGGTTTGTTATTCAATCATCTCCAGTCATATGTTCCAGGAACTGTATTGGGACAAAATGGGAATTCTTCCTTGGCTAAAGCAAGGAGAGTGTGCTTTGCTTTGGGATAGCACCTTGGGTGCTTATCTCTGCCATTCTTATCTCGGCAGACACTGCTAGCCAAGTAAACAAGACATGGTTTCATTGTCCTGGCTAAGCACAGAAACACTCCTGTCCTGGGGACCCTACGTGTCACATAGACACGTCAAAGGGCATGAGAAAGATGCATTCGCAGCAAGATTAGGCACTGGCTCCATGCTGGAGAGGAAGGAAGGGCTTAGCAGAAATGGAGTTGAGCACAGCTCCTGTTTACACCCAAGATAAAGGGCAGAGCTGCCATCGAAGGTTTAGAGGTGATGCTGCGTTGTGCTTTTGGACACGAGACAATCCTGTCCCAAAATGCTCGGTATCTGGTGAACTTAAGCGATCCCTGACTCACAGCATTGCTGCACCAGCTTTGTGTAGGATGTGCTTGTGAGGGCTTTTGTGAGCTGCAGGAAAGCTGCAGGCACACACCCCGACCATTGCTTCTACCAAGAAAGGCGCAGTACCTCCTCCTCCAGCCCTTCCTGTTGCTTGACCCTGATTTTACCACCAGTTGGAAGTCACTCCGTCATCCCAGCCTTGCAGAGTGGGGATTTCACGCCTCAGCATAAAGGTGATAAATAAGATTCTGTGCAGGGCACGTTGAGTTTTGTTATTGATGATGCACTTTCGAGCTTTGGGAAGTCCTTGGAAGCCTGGTGTTCGTATTTCAGTTGAGATTTATATCCAGGAGAACAATGCTCTGTTATAGGAGGGCTTTGCTCTTCCAGCCACGCCAGTAATTCTCAGCAGCTTTTTTTCCTGAGCTCTTTTCTGGCTCCCCACTTTGACTCATTGTCTATTGTTGCACATCTGTCAAGCGTAACAAGGAAAGCTGTGTACATGCCTCATCCACTGCAAGGGAGTTTCTTTATGCACTGAAATTTCAGTGCTCTGCTCTCTTAACCCCTACAGTGCCATACACATGCATAGAAAAATTGGTGAGAACTGTACTAGGGCAAGCATCTTCTGCTTGACATTTCTCGCAAGACATTTCTTTGCCTCCTTTCCGTAGTCCTGGCTTAAAGATAAAATCCCTTAAAAGGTATTCATGTGTTCATACACCACAGTAGTAGCTTAACCAGAACAATGTGACAGTGTGCAGTGCATCTACAGGGACAGAATCCCACCGGTGTCCATCTGAGTGGGTACCTCTGTCTGACCTGATCCCATTCTCTGAACTCAGCATCTGCTCCGTCTTGCTGCACCTTTCAGTGATCCCAGCCAGAGCTTTGTTTGACATTTGATTAAACACCAACTTGCTCCCATAGTTTTAGAAACTAGCTAGGGACCTCAGCAGATTTATTAGTATAATTTATGAGCATGGTTCATTTATTATTATAGCAGACTTTCCTCTCATGTGATCGCTCTTTGTACCTCTCAGAAAAAAAGCTTGTCACTATTTCTAGGCAGTTCCCTTTAATATACATGCTGTCAATCCTTGACTGTGTATTTTCCCCACTGCCCCATGCTTTCTGTCCTATCTGGGAAGGATGATGTGGTGCAAGCCGTAAAGCCTTAAACCTTGAACAGCGACTGGCTTCAGCAAGGCTTTCGCAGACCAGCGTGCCCAGGAACAGGGCTCAGTGCTGATGCTCCATCTTTGGGATCCTCTGCTCCTGGGTCTGCTTCAGAAACAGGTCGTTGTCAGGGCTTGTAGTCTCAGTCTATGCAGGCAAACTGGGCTCTTTCCACTTGGATATGGGGAAACTGCAGTACAGAAAGAGCCTGGGCATTCCTCTCCTTTCCCATGGTCATGTAATAAATGAGAAATGAAGCTAGAATTACCAAGGCCCAGTCCCACAGGACCATCCTTCCTCCTTACCTAGTTCGTATCTCAATCCCTCTGTTCAGACAAGTTTTTATACGGTGAGCTGGTAACTGCACCATTTCCCAATGGCACTCCGGGAGATTCTCATACAATACCTATGTTTTCTGACAACTGCCAAGTATAATTTCACCACTGCTGACTTTGCTCCCACTTGCACCATGAGAACTAGGAGCCACCTCCCCTCCAACACACACTAGATCCCCAGACCTTGCTTGCAGCCGGTGACAGTCCCACCAAATCCAGGTCTCACTGCAAGGATCCCACTCCCACAAGATGGGGGTTTGGCTACTCATCTGCAGAAAGATGATGCTAACCTTAAAGTCCGAAGTATTTCTTTGGCTGTGGAAGGGTATGAAAAACATTGCAGCTCCACAACCCAAAAATGCATTTCCAGGCCTTTTTGAAGGTACTGTATTTCAGTAGCTGAAAATAGGCTTAGCGAGTACTTTCTCCTGCAGAAACCTACTGGCTGTAAGGTAGCCACTGATGTTAGTTCATGGAAGGTGACCATCCTTCAGAGAGCAATCTGTCTCCCATTTTTGCACAGAATGAATCTGAAATTTGTCCAGACCGTTTGCCTTGTCACAAATGGTGCTCCAAACTCAGCTGCTTCTCCTTTTCAAAGTATTCATTTTCTTATCCCATTTACCTTGTCAAAAAGAAACGAGTTCAGTTATGATATCTCTCTCGTTTATGTTGTGCATTCAGAATTTTTTCTTCTTCCAGAGTCCGGCTCCATGCCCTTCTTGTGCTGCCCAAAAGGGTGGGGACCTTTTGTGGCTCAAAAAAAAAAAAAAGTCTGCCGGTACCTCAGTCTGCAAGGAGAGCCAGTAAACTGCTTGCTAGGAAATATCAACTGCTGTTCAGAGAACAGAGTGCAGGAAAGCAGGTTTTTCACAAGTTTCCCACTGCAGAGAGCTCCCTCAAGTCAGCCCCAGGCTCAGCCTGGGGTTTAACCACCGTGTACCCAGGCCCCACCGCAATGCCGGAGATGAACTTGTGCAATCAACGGCTCGGGCTCAGAAGGAGTCAAGGGGGATCTGTCTCATCTATAATAAGTGGTTTTCAAGGAGAGAACTATGTACAAGCAGTAAGACCTCAACATTGAGTGGAACCCTAACAGAAGTTAACAAAAGCCAAGCTATTTCAAAGCAGGGCAACACTGCTTTCCAAAGGGCACAGTCAGTTTTCCTAATTCAAGCAGGACCTTTCTTTTCAGCCACTGATAACATGGAGGTTCAAAGCGATCACCAGCAATACTTCAGCAGCCAGGACATTTTTACCATCCCTGCCTTGTAGCTGGACCCAAGCTACATTTCCCATCCCTGTGATGGGTGCTAACGAAGCAGAGTCCCAGGGGATCGTGCAGGGTCCCCGGCACTGCACCAGCAGTAGCGGGAATCCATGCTACCTTTATTAATAAAAACGCTGGTTTACAGCAAGCAAAAGGGGATCCAGGAAAATATTTTCCTGTGAGTAAATGATTGTGAGAAGCTGGCTGTAAACACAGCGTTTGGAGTCCAGGCAACACAAAACCGAATGTTACCTGTCACGATGAATTGTCAGCCTCAGCCTGCGTGTTCTGGAGGAACTGGCTGGGGGTGGAGCAGACACCTGGGATGCTGTTGTTTGGTCAACACAACCGTGTTAATTCTCTAAAGGAGGGGAAAGACTGCAGCCCTCTGCTATTTGGAAAGAATAACACGCAGACAAATCACAGAGCCTTTCTTAATGCTGCCATGATATACAAATAAGAGGCTTAAGTATAATTATAGGTTGTATAATCAGTGTGAATAAAGAAATATGTAGTAATTGATGCCATATTTTATAAATATCCTAACTGTTTAAGAAACTGAAAATGTTTTCAAAAGAAATACTTTAGCATGATGATTATAAAGCCCTTTAATGTGAGTGAGCTGCTTTCTGAAGCCAGTTTTAGATTCAGTCTCATGAACATAAATAGAGTTAATTGCCCTTCTGTGCGAGCTGGATGTTAGCACATTCCAGCAGCGTGTGCATTTTCCAAAGTGCCAATTCCAACACATTCCGCCCCATGCAATTTCTGCCTTTTTATGCACAGCACATAAAAATGCACGCACATCTGGGCAAGGGTAAAGTTAAGTGCTTATAGTAGTGAACCTTGGAAATGGATTGAGACATCAACTGTATTCCCGTGTGTTATTTGGATATTCAAGTGCAAATGTGTTTTTTTCTGAGTTCGCCCCACAAGGGAGAGCACATTGATGTGCAAATCCAGACAGTGGGGAGAAGTGATGCAGAGTGGCACCTCTTCTTTTCGAAAATAAGCAGTTGCACCATGGCGGCAGAGCAAGGAGACGATGCTCAGTGATGAAAAGAGGAAATCCTTTACCAGAGAGAATTTCTCAGCTGAACAAGTCCCCAGGACATCGTGCCTGCAGGTGCAGGATGCTGACACTGCTGGGAAAGGATCCTTTGGGAAAATTGCCTCTTCCCTGGTGCATCCCTCCTGCCCTGAGCAGTCAGCAGGACATGGCCCTGATGGCATGGGCTGCACCCAGCCATCCTGTGGTCCCCTCTTCCAGGCTGGTTCTCCATGGAGCTGTCAGTCCCGCTCCAGTCCCATCCAGACTACCGTAATAGCGATGAGGGACATTGCTGCCCCCAGGCCATGCACAAACACAAAGCTCATTTTCTCTATATAACTAACTCACATACTGAGTTATACATGAAAAATGCAAATGAAAACACAACACAACTCTATCAAGAGACCTTACAGAAACAAAGCGTTGACATCTCCAAAAGTAAATACCACCTCGGATTTGGTCCTACAGGATGAAAATAGGGGGATACTTTGTAAGTAATGCTAAAAATAATAAAAACATCCCAATTTGGACATGGCTTCAGGGCACAGCACGATGTGTGTTCACAACTGCCAAATCGCAACGGCAGAGGAGTTTATGCAGATGACCTGTTGCAGAGGGCTGTCTCGGAGCATGGCGTTCCCCAGGGTTTTGGGTTTCTGCCTTTAATAAGCTGGTGATGAGTGACCCCTCCCTCAGCCCTCCTTCACTCCTGGGCCTTCTCCCAGGAGTAAAGCAGAACAATTTTCAATCCAATTTCCTCTTACAGATTTTCTGAGACTGGGGGTGAAGCACACTGCTGAGCAAGCACAAATCCTGGCTCCACGCTGGAGCCTTGCCGCTTGATCCAAATGTCTGTCACCACATAGTACGGCCACACGCAGCACTGGAGTGGCATTTCTGCCCCCATTTCACATCCCAACCCCACCAGCCTTGTAAAGGTTCTGTTTTCCCAGGGCACACCACCACCACTACCACCGGGCTCTTGGCACGGGGCAAGGTGCAGCCTCTGCTACTCGCTGATGCAGAGGGAAAAGCAAAAGCCCTGCACCTCCACAGCCACTTTGCTCCTCGTGAGCAAACCATCTGCAGCATGGCAGGGACGGGATGATGCACCAAGTACCAGCTCTGCCACTGGCCTGCAAACAGGGACCGGGGAAATTCGGCATGGCTGTCCTCTGCTTGCCTTGGTTTGGTTCACCTCTGCTTTCCTGCAGCTCTGTTTCAGCTCAAGGCTTCCACTACTGTAACTGTCAGACCCATTACAACCTGTTGCAATTCTCTTTTTGCTCTTGCAAAGGAGATATACTGGTCATTCAGGCACCTTCCTCCCAGTCAACATCGTACGTCTCTTGCATGCTCTGCCACAGTCAGGGATGTTGCTGAAACAGTATTGTGCCCGATAATTACTTTGGCATGCAGACAGTGGGGAAACAGCCAGGCTCTGTGTTGAATTAAACCGTTACTCTTCTCTCCTTGGAATCACTCTCCTGTCTTTGTGCCTTCATAGTGGCCTTTCTGCAGTAATGCACGAAGGGATTCATCGCTGCGTGGTATATCCCAAGTGCAATGTCTGGTGTTCATCAAAACAGAGCCAGTTTCACTGTTCCTAGAGACCACGCTATAAGCCAGGGCCTTGATGTGGCAATGCAGCTGCTGATCAGCACTCTGGGGCCAAAAGGGTCTGGTTGGTCACAGTGCCTATTTGCATCTTTGAGCACCTTTTTCAGCCTTTTTAAACATCTGTGAGACAGTCAGCCTTTTCCTTGGCCGGCAAAAGCCTGCAATGCCCCTTGGCAGACTGCTGAGCCCACACAGCCCCTTCTGCTCCCTTCAGTTTGCATGGGCCACAAGGTGCTTTGAACTCGGACCACTGTAAATACAAGAGGCTGCATCTGGACAGCAAGGTCATGGCAGCCTTCAGAGAGACACAGCTCAGCTCTTAGCTCAAGTTCTGCTTAGCCCTCCAAAACTATAACAGTAGTAAGGCATCTCATCCCAAGAGGTCTCCTAGAGACATTGGTCCTTCTGACCACAGAGGCCAAGTCAATAACCCTTGTGCTGGAGGCACATCCCAAGTCTCAAGGACACTACGGTACCGTACTTCACCCACCTCTTGGATTTACTGCCAAGGAGGATGCTTTGCCGGTGGCTGGGGCTGCACTGGGACTTGGGCTAAAGGAAGACAAACTGTGGGCCTATCTCCACTGCCATCAGACTACCCAAGGCTGCTACCAAGAGCTCACCATGGGCCAAGTTATGGCACCAGAGAGTCGTGGCGCCATAACTGGGCAGCTAAAAGCACCCTCAAATGAGCCAGCACCAGTGGCTACCAGTTGACTGCAATGGAAATATACATTAAGAGTCTATGCTGTGAAATGATGCTGCGGCAGAGCAGAAATGCAAAGAGGCAGCAGGGATTCCAGGAGGCAGCATGAATTCCAGCTAGGTCAGGCTGTTTATAGCCAGGTTCTTCTGGACCTGAACAAGGGTTTGTGTTCTCGGTCATCAGCAACCCTACAGTTTGGGAAGGACAACATTACATTTGGCTCCATACCTGAGCTAAACACTGCCCCATCCATCAGCAGTTTGGCTTCTCATTCCTATGATGGGCTTGATCTTGAAACCATTTGTTTTCCCTCAGCTTGCACCCAGCTTTCACTTGGACAGCAGAACCTTTTCCAGTTACAGCCCCTGGGCATAGAGATAGGAAAGCCACTTCACTTGCGGCTCTCTGCAGCTAAAAAATGAAGGTTGACTGGAGACATATACCGATGACCCTGCTTTTGCAGATAGAAGTGAGACTGGCAGGACTTGTTAGCGAGGAAGACCAGAGAAGTAGCTCTGGGACAGAGCTCAGAGGATGGAGCTGGGGTTGCTTGGGCCGGATCCTTGCAGCAGGGCAGATCCTATGCAGCTTGGAAACACTCGACCCCTGCGGATCCTGCAGTGCATGGAAAAGGTCTCCAGGAAAGAGGTGCTTGGTCCAGCCTAAGACTCCAGGGAAGAAAGATGCTCTCAGCAGTGGGAAGAAAACTTTAGCAGTCTGAGAGCCTGTGATGAGTAGTTTCCTTCTTGTAATATTTGTTTTAACCTATCAGTGTGTTTTCTGCTCTCAAACAAATGCGATCTGGATTCTGTCACCGAGAGGCTCCGAGCATGCCGGTTGTGGCTTGGGGCTTTGTTTCTTTTCCAGGGAGTGGAACCAATATGAACTTCACTGACTTGGTCCTTCCCTTCCTTTCCTTGGGATACTCTTGCTTTATTTCAAGGCTGTTATTAACTGACAGGTTGGTGTAAACACACATTTTGAAAGGCGCTGGAAGACAGCATTGCCCCTCTGCACTGCACACACAGCACTTGTGCATCTCTGCAGCAGAGATCATGGTGATGATTTGTCGCGTGCCCTGGTCAGCAGCTCATGGCTCCAGCATCCAGGCAGGGAGGAAGGAGCAGGGCTCTGGACTGCACCTCTCACATGGACTTACCTGGGAAACAAGTGGCCTCCAGGTCTGCAAAATGGGCCACGGGCAGCTTTGCCTTCTGACCACTGCCCTGGGGTTCCCACTTGCCCAACCAGGTCCAGCCTCAGAGGTGGCTGCAGCACCGCACCATCACTGGAAAGGCTTCCAGCACCACGGAAAAGGCTGATCCGCAGGTCCTGGGGAATACCCATGAGCAGGGGACCTGGTACGCCTGGCATTGCTTGGTTAAAGGCCCTCTTCTCCAAACTGGAGCTTATTTTGAGCCCCAGCTCCCAAAAGCCATGCAGCAAAGCAGGGCAGAGAGAAGGAGCTGAGCACGTCCATCAACTCGTCTCCTTGCTTCAGACCAAGCGAAGTCCTGCCAGCTGAGCTGCACAAGCCAGCTCTAGAAATCCACAGAAATGAACTGCACAACCCTGTGCACCTCCAGTGCTGCAAGAGGGAAAAAAAAAAGAGCATTTCCTGCAGATGTTTCCCATTCACTGGGCCAAATCTAGACCTGGCATAAGCCAGAGCAATGCACAGAGGAGCTGTATTAGAAAGAGCCTCCCATGCTGACACCCAGTGCAATAACTCCTGTCCAACCTGGCAGGGACACCATGTGATACTCCTTCAATTTCTCAATAGCTTATGGTGCCAAGTTTGCAAGAGCAGGTGAGGTACCACAGAGTGAGGATAATAAAATCCAGCTGTCGAGGAAATGTCTGGAGACAGCAGCAAACTGTCAGGCTCAGGATAAGTACTGTCTCCTAGAGCATGGAGACAAGATAGCTGCATCTCTGGGAGGGCCCTGCAGAGGTCATTTTGCAGGAATGGATATGGAGGAGATTTTCATATTAACCCTTTGGTTGACTTGAAATCACAAGGTTAAAATCCTAATTGTTGCTGCTGAGCCATTTAAATGTTCAGCTGCTAAACAACTCCATCCACCCAAGCCCTCTCCTTACTGGAAGACCCACTGGGGATTGCATCTGCAGTCATCCCCTGCTACATCTCCATCCTTGAGGGACAGAGCAACCGTTAATGCAGAACCTGGGATTCAGGTTAACACTTTCTTGTGCTCGTGCTTGGAGCAGCCATTCCGTCTCTCCCTCTGCTAGAGAAAGTGCCCTTTCCAACCAACATGGTCACAGCGACAGCAGACAGAGACAACACAGTCCTGGTCCTGCAGCTGGACACAGGCAGGACCACCTACTTCTGTTGAGATCGGCTCAAGTGAGCGAACAGAACTGCAGCTGCAGAGCCTGAACACAACGGGCAAATGCACTTCTTTTCCATGGGCATGGAGCCTCCCCCAGGGGCAAGGGGAGATGCTCCGGGGGGAAGGATGTTCCCAAGGGAGGTCTCAGTGTGCCGGGAACCCCACTGGGTCCCCATCCACTCCTCAGCCCATTCCTCTCCATCACCGTGAAATGGCACCCACCTTATTCCCTTATTTATTGTTCCTCTGGTTAAAGCTAGTGGGAATTTGCACATTCTGGCTCCTGACTCTGATCATTGTGACAGCAACTGCACAAAACTCTGCTCAAAAGCTTGAGTTACCTTTGAGGGGGCTCATGTGAATCTCCTGTAACTCAAAAGGAAAAAAAAAAAAAAAAAAAAACCAACAGCACATGCTTTCAATCCCAAGCATAATCTACTGGCAGCAGGCACCGAAACCATTAAACTGCATTTCTGGGAGCCAAGAAACACCTTAGGGAAAGTGGGAGCATCTCTACTCCTGCTTAGTCACATATGTTGAATCCAGGTGCTTAGAGGACACAAGCCAGGACTCTGGACTCAAAAAACTGATTTAAAATCCAGAATCCTCTATAATTTAAATTCATGTTCTCCCTTTTAACCTTTGAGTGACTTTGTTCAGCTTTCCTAGCCCTCCCACTGGAGGAATCCTTTCCTCCTCTAAGAAAACAGAGAAAATGAGGACTTTCTGCACCAGATGCCTGAGGCAGCTGAGGCACTCAGAGTTTCCTGACCAAACTGGAGAGGATGACAACAGGACAGCCACATACGTGCTCAGGGAAAGGCTGGCAGCGTGCCACCAGCTGCCCAGTTGAGGGTACATCCAACCCTCTGGCATCTCCCTCTGCATCATCATCCCTCTGCATCATTCAGTGTGGCCAGCAGGACTAGGGAAGTGATCATCCCTTTGTACTCCACGCTGGTGAGGCCGCACCTTGAATACTGTGTCCAGTTTTGGGCCCCTCACTACAAGAAGGACATTGAGCTGCTGGAGCGTGTCCAGAGAAGGGCAACAAAGCTGGTGAAGGGCCTGGAGAAAAAGTGTTACGAGGAGCAGCTGAGGGACCTGAAGGTGTTTAGTCTGGAGAAGAGGAGGCTGAGAGGAGACCTGATCGCCCTCTACAACTGCCTGAAAGGAGGGTGTAGCGAGGCAGGGGTTGGTCTCTTCTCCCCGGTAACTAGCAATAGGACAAGAGGGAACGGTCTCAAGTTGCGCCAGGGGAGGTTCAGGCTGGACATGAGAAAGAACTTCTTCACTGTTAGAGTCGTTAGGCATTGGAACAGGCTCCCCAGGGAGGGGGTGGAGTCACCATCCCTGGAGGTGTTCAAAAAACATTTACATGTGGCGCTTCGAGACATGGTTTAGCAGGCATGGTGGCAGCAGGTATACGGTTGGACTTGATGATCTCTGAGGTCTCTTCCAACCATAATGATTCTATGATTCTATGACATGTCAGCAGAGAGCACGCAAGCATCTCAGCTAGTAGCCCTTGCACCAGCAGCAGGCACATCAGTTTAACATTTCCAGTGCCTTAGAAAACCAAGCATAGCTCAGATATTTGCCCAGGAAAACCTAGGACTTGAAAAGTCTCTTCCTTTGGCCAACTGAAGTAAGTCTCTGCACTGAGATGCCAGTAAAGCAACCTGGAGAACCAGGTGTGCTCTACAAGCAGAGGTGCTGACTTGGGAATGTCACATTGTCTGCTCAACACATCAGCCCTGTCAGCGACAGTGAAATACATGAAACCAGTTCTTTTGTGCTTAACCTCCTGTTGAGATAAATGATGACATATGCATCCACTACAAGCCAAGCAAAGCCAGAGTCTGCTAGGAAAGGAAACAAATTGGAAGGGTTGGCCTGTATTTTAGGTTAGGGTTGAATCCCTCCTGATTTTCCTTTCAGCTTGTACAAACCTGTGCATGTTCCTGAGGGACTGGGAAAGGGCTGTTCGTGAGGAGAGGCTTGTTGTGTGGTCCCTGAAGGGAAGCCTTTCTGCCTATACTAATGGCAGAGAGCTTGTGGGAATCTGCATCAAACTTGCCTGTACAGAGGGAATGAGATGCTTAAGCCCAGAAGGCAATTTACAGGGAAACATAAACTGGGAATTTTGGAAAGACAACCATGCATTTCCAACAGGATGAGAACATGCTATCTAGGTCCCAGCCCTTAGACTGCTTAATGATTTGTGCGAACAGCACATCAGGCTTTCTCAGCAATGGCATGTAATGGGTCTTCAGACTGCTGTACTACACAAGGCCATGCTGAGCTCAGAGCAAGGGCTTCAGCTACTCCCGAGACTCACATCAGCATGTGGGAACCCAATTGCCCATTTAATGCCTCTCCATTCCTCCTAATGTTCCCACTCTGCTGCAGAAAGGCAAAGGAAGCACTCCATCCTCTTCAGCAGATTTTGCCCTATGCAACTGAAAGCCTTTGTAGTTCAGGAGGAATAAGATGGTTCCTGGGCACCCAGCACTAAATGCCTGACTTCAAGAGCTGACAGGCAGCCAGAGGTCATGCAGAAAGAAGTGCTGGCTGAGCAGGCTGGCATCTCATCCATCAATCAGTGCCATCCTCGGAGCCCTGGCCCACAGTTACAGGTGATGTGGGGCACAGATCTCCCATCGCACAGGTCCAGCCTTGCAAACCTCAGACTCAGTGCTAGATGCTGCCCTGTTAAGTTATTGCATACATTTATTGCTGATAGGCACTTTCAATCCCAATACGGCACTGTCCCCATTTAACAAGTCAGGACAGCTTTCAGCTTAGATTTCTGCAGCTGGTAGGATGGCTTTCTTTGCCCCAGACACCCTGCCAAGCTCCCCACCACATCCTTCATGGCCCTGCGTTTCTGCAGCA
>NW_009623504.1:14056-21085 GCF_000690535.1 Cariama cristata
GCACGATGCCCCAGGCCAGGCAGTTTCTCAGCAGATGAGGAATGAAGGAATTAAAAACTGGGAAATATTTTTAATGGGCATGAATAGTCTTATTGAGAGAAGGCAGGCATGCAGTGCCCCTGATCTGGCTGTACTCTGATCCCATCCAACCTCCTGGCTGGGCTCTGCAGCTCGTTTGGGTTTGTCAGGGCTTTCAGCCCCTGTTCCCTCTGCATTTGACTTGTCACTATCTCATCGACACTCTTCAGCTTAATCTTGCCCATCTGTCCCCGGACTAGCCAGGCCTTGTTGGCTGCATTTCCGACTCTCCAGTCCTGCACCGTTTCCTTCTCCAGCCTGCAGCTCCTCTGGAATAGTTTCTGCTCCATCAATCCCCGGACACTGCCAGGGGCCACACGGCTCCTTCGCCATTCTGCTGCTCCCCAGGGGCATCCAAAACACCAGGAAATTACTGCAAAGACCTGGGGAAAACCACAGGGAGCACCACCCTCCCTCCCCAAAAGACTAACAGTCATCAGAAACACTCAACACATGAGCAGAAAGTTGATATTTTATAAGAAAAAAAAAAAATCAGGGTTCTTGCATTTTAGAAATGATTAAAGGATTGTTTCCTCTGTGTGTAGTAGGAAATGTCGTCACTAGAGTAGCTGTTTCTAACTGTAGCCTGCTAGGAGTAAAAGGCAGTGATCCTTGCTTTTACGGCCCAAACTTGGACAAGATCAAACCATGGAGAAAGAAAACATAGAACACATATTTCTTAAGGCAAACAACAGGATGAGAACTACCAGTCACCAGTTAATTATTGCAGAAAACTTTGTGTGACATTACCAACGAAAAGATCAATATGAACCAACTAGAATTGTTGCTTTTGGGCACTGTAGGAAGCTGGCTGACCAAAACTCACGCATGCTCTCCGCCTTCCCCCTTTGTATCTTATATTACAAAATCTTTGGAATATTTTTTTGATGAACAGGTCAGTGATGCTGAACAGAAATAATTATGGCCAGTGAATCACAAATCAATGTAGTGCAGTTGTTATACACAAGGCAGCCCAGAATCCTAATGCTTCTGCTCTCAGCTGAGTCCTGGGGGATTTGCTGACTCTGACAACACAAATAACCTATTCCTTTGGGAGCTCAGTCGAGAGTTGTCAGTGCTGCTGCTGGAAAGTCTCCTCGCTGCCTTATTACCACATCATCTATGACCTGAGCAATTTGAAAAGGTCAAAGACCAGTGGTGAAGAGTAGAGCCTGCATCAGCTCTCTTCCCATACACAGAATCAGTCTCCTGCCAGCGGGATGCCGTCTGCAGACCCTTCCCCAGGTTCACAAGAACTTGCTGGTGTGGTCCGATAACACCGATCCCTGCTCACCGTTAGCGACAGCAAAGCCCCTCCACGCAGCTATGCTGATGCTCAGCCAGACAGAACCGCAGGAGCAAGTTGGCTGCAAGGTTTTTGGCCACAATCTCTTTCCCCGG
This sequence comes from Cariama cristata, assembly GCF_000690535.1. Taxonomy (NCBI): domain Eukaryota; kingdom Metazoa; phylum Chordata; class Aves; order Cariamiformes; family Cariamidae; genus Cariama; species Cariama cristata. The sequence goes on from NW_009623504.1 coordinate 15,536, forward strand.
GTAGGGGAAAGGATGGGGGGACTGCTCAAGTCTCCACCACAAGTCTCTTTCTTAGAAAACCATCTTTGTCTTAATACAAAAGTGCCACATACGTACTGCCAAGCTGTTCCCTCCTCCCGAGAGGAAGACCTGCCACATGACTGCTTCCCACCCCTTGCTCCTGCTTACTTGAGCTAAGTGCTCTCCACTGACGGGTCCCGTCTCCATTCCCATCCGATAAGACACAGAAAAGGCAGCAGGGCAACACTTGCTGAGGCTCAGCGAGCCAGGACAAGCTCAAAGCCTGTGCACAGCCCAAGACCTCACCCTCTGTGATCCAGACTCATCCACGGCACCCGGTGGGCTGACAGCCCTCTCCCATTCCGCCTCTTCTGCAGCACCTTGCTCTCCCCATTGCGGGACCCAAAACAGCAGTCGGTGCCAATGGTGTCCAGGGAAAGCTCGGGTCCCTCGAGGTGCACAGGAAGAGGCTCCCACTGTGATGGCCGCGGCCGGTGTGCAGGGAGCATCTCAGCATCTGCAGGAAGCTTGGGATGCTGCAGGGTGTAAGGGCCATCGGAGGACAACATGACGTAAGGGACGGGGCCTGGCAGGAATTAGCCCCTCCTCATTCATCGCCTCTAATAAGAACAACTTTTGGTCAGCACAAATCCTTTCATGTTCACTTACAACATCTACTTATAATATCAACAAAACCACAGGACATAACAGCCTCAGACACGCTTAAGAGCTTCCAAGAGCTTGAGACAGAAGACGGTTTCCACCAGCAGCAATTCCCTGGCAAAAGCAAGAGGGTTTTGTGGTTCAGTCTGCGGATGGAGGCACAGGAGATCTGGCTCAGCCCCGATGCCGCGATGGCCCCAGCTGTGCCGTGAGGACTGCATAGGACACGGCCCTGTCGCGGGGACGCAGTTCACGTGTCCACGGGCAGTGGCCACACTTGCTGGAAGGAGCCAGGCTGCATCCCCATGGCACTGCCCAGCCAAAGCCATGGCCTCTGCCTGCCCAGGCAGAACCCAGCCCCAGCTCCATCCTCACCCGAGCACTGGCCTCACACCCACCTCCCTCCCCTGCTCTGTTTCCACTGGATCCTGCACCAACAGCTTTTTCCCTTTCTCCCTCCCTCCCGCTTTTCTTCTTTACAAATCATGTGGTAATAATTTAAAAATGTCTCTTTCTGCGTGGAGCCAGTGGCCTCTGACTGATGGCTGGGTTTAAAGCAGCTCCTGCATCTGCCAAACCCTATGGAGCACCCAGACCTTTTCAAGAGTCCTACCAAAGCTATGGCACATAAAAGCGAGTTTGGTTGCAGAAATAAATGTTTCCTTGGGATCCCCGAGCCCAGACACAACCAAGTTCCTTGAGGGTTTTAGGACTGGCAGCACTCCTCTGTGCATTTCACATTTTTGAATCATAATATCCCATTGCTTTGATATAGCAGTGGATTTCCAGTGACTGCCAGAGCCGTGAGTGTTCACAGAAAGGCACTGCCATTCCTCCTTGAGTTTTGCAGCAGTTGCTGCCTTTCCAAAACCAGTAGCCTGCATCCACATCACGAAACCCTCCAGTTCGGTCTTTTCTCGCATCAGCTTTGTCTGGGCACGGCGGCACTGGCAAAGCAAGAGAGGGAACAGACAAAACCCTCCTCGTCGAGGGATGCGAGGGAAGCACAGCTCCAGGTCTGGTCCAGCTAGTTCTGTTTCAGCCAGACAGCCTGCAAGGTGGCACGCATGCTTTCAAGCTGCTGGAAACCCTACCCCTGTCTAAAGACCCTTCTCCTTCTTTCTTTTTGGTACCTGCACCCCAGAACTGCAGTGGGTGAGCATGAACAGCCCCCAGGACGTCTCAAGGGCTGTATTACAAGGCAGCGATGCTGGGCTTCTCTGGAAACATACTTTTTAACCCCCAGATACGTTTGGGATCATCCAGGGGCTGCTGTTGGCACAGAGCCGGGTGGTTTGGCAGATACAGCTCTAAAAAAAAAAGAAGGGCGGGGGGGGAAACTGGTGGAAAAATGTCCCCTCCAGCTCTCTTGTTGAATTAAACCACATGTATATTTTTAAAGTACAGCGGAAAGGAACGACTCTCAAGCACATGTTCAAGAGCAGAGTCTTATTTCAGAGATTTCAAAAAATTAGTGGCTGAATGCTGAAACAATATAGCCTTTAGACGAGGGCATTTGGAAGTGATTAACGAGCCTGAACTCATGCATTCAAAATAAAAAGTTAGTACCTCACACTGGTAACAACTGTCAGCTACTAAAAATCTGACGAGGGGAGGGAAGAAATCAAACTCAATCCTACATAATCTAATGCTCCAAATCAGCAGGACACCACTAGCAAGCCCACCAGCCCGCACCTTCCCTGGGCACATCGCCTCCAGACCTCATCCTCATCCCTGCCAGACAGATGGACATCCCCGACCCTGCACTCCCATTTTATTGCTTTTCCAGGGCAAGCAGACCAAGTCTGGCAACCACATCCCACAGGAGCTGCCGACCGACTCCTGCACAGGGCACGGCCCCGGCAAACCACGGCAGGAGCAGGTTGAGCCATGAGGGCTGGGGTTGGAAGGAATGGCGAAGGTTTGCAAGGAATGGTCTGCTTCTGCTTCCAGTCTTCCTTTTAAGTGATAAAAAATGAAAATCTGCCCAAACTCTGTGCCCTGAAGGAATGCCTGCCAGCTGCAGACTTGGGTGTAAGCGGGGCAGGAGACAGCTTACGGTCTCTTTGAACATTAAACCTGCTTGACTTTTCAGCTTGGCGGCAAGAAACTAGTGATCCAGCGCTGTGGTGGTGGTATCAAGATCAACCAGCTCAGGAAGTCTTAGTTAAGGAAAAAATGACACCTCGTGCTGTAATGTATAAGCTACTTCTCATGCCCCCAAATCTGAAGTGATTAAGAAGGACGTTCGTCCTCCGTGGCAGCCAGTACCAGCACCGACTGCACTGGAGGGCTTGGTCCCACTTTAGGGGTGCTCCAAAAGCTTCTCCCATGTCCATATGACCAGAAACATCCCCAGCATTGTAAAAAGATATGAAGTCCAGAGCTCTTGGCCCATTTTCCCTCTCTGTATAACTAAGACCAGGGCAAATTCCCACAGGAGCAGCGCTGCAGGTGACGGTGGACTCCATCGATGGCACGCCAGTGCCACTGCACAGAGCATCTCACCCCACTCCCGGTGCTGCCAGGAGGGTGGCTGGGACAAGGGGGACAATGGGGAGACCCTGCAGAGTGGGAACACCCTCAGATACAGCCAGGTCCCCACTTGCAAGCCAAGCTCTGAGCTGCAAGGTCAGGCTTACAACCTGTTTCAAAGCCCTATGAGGATTATGAGAGCTGCAGAGGGGACTGCTCAGACCACATCTGTCTGTCCTCCATCAATGGGCTGCAGAGGCAAAAGCAAGCGAGCCTGTCAGAGCATGTTGTCCCAGCAGAGATGTTTGTGTGCATCCTGGGCTGCCCACCCCACACCAGAGGCACCTAGACCAGTAAAACCTGTGCACAAGCTGGGGACAGATGATCTGCGCCGCAGCGGGATGCCACGGCACATCCCTGCCAGGCCAGGGCTGGTCTGCGTTTTGGGTTGGGAGCTGTACAGAAATGAACTTCCCCATGTCTCATGTCTGAGAACTTAAAAGAAAAATAGATGTTTTAAATTTGCTTCAGTAAAAAGAAATGTTGGTAACGTAACCAATATCTGGGAGTTTAAAATGAAACCAGACTGTTCCTCCTCTGCAAGGAGCAAACACATCCTCAGTCCGGGGAGCCTGGCAGCCCCTCTGTCACACAGAGCTGGGCCCAGTGGGTGCACCAGTGACCAGGACCTCGGACTGAACATCTTCTGTCATGGAACAAGGCCCTGGACTCTGCCTGCATCCCCTGCCATACATTTTCTCCATACCTTAGTAAAGATTTGGCCATTTTAGCAGCACCCAGTAATTCATGGCATTTTAGAAATTAGCCCAGGATTTTCCACCCTTCTCATTTCTTTGTGTTGTTCTCAAGTCTGTCTGAATCACACGCTGCTTCGCTGTTTTTTCCTGGGCTGGGTGATAGTCAGGAGCTAGTGATAGCGTGTACGTGTATTCACACACACGTGCACTGGTAGTGCCATTAGCTGAAGAGTCCAGGATATGTTTCACATCCCTGGAGCAGACCAGATGCTCTGGAAGAACAATCCCAAACCCTCACTAGCTCAGCCAGACCCAACCCCCTGAAACCCCAACCTGCTCCCATCCCCAAGAGCTTTCTCAGGGCATCTCTCACTATCCCGCAGCAGGCAGACGAGAGCTTCCTTGTTATCCCTTCTCTCTCACTCTCCAAGTTTGCAATCGGCTTCCTCCAGCCCACACTTGCAGACACAGCATCTGGTGTCCTTATCAATGGGAACGTGTAGCCCCTTGCCAGCCCTGCATCCAGGAAAGCAGGGGACCAGAAAGCACCAGACGGCAGGAGGGACACCCTGGCAGGCTGCAAGGGATGGGCACAACAGATTTGTGCACCGTGCTCGGAGAAACAGCTACTTGTAGAGGAGCAGCCAACTTTTCCAAGCTTCTAAACCCAGCTGTACCAGGCTTTTGCAGAGCCACAGCACGATTGTCTGCACAGGGCACTCAAAGGTTTCTGCAGTCAGGCTCCCACCGGACCTTTTGTTTTGGACATAATAAAATCCAACCTGAGAGCAGCACACACCGCTTCTAGCTAAGACCTGTTCATATAAGCCTTGCACGCTGCAGCACACTTTTTGTTACTCCGGCCTAAACCTTGCAGAGCTGGGCTTTGGTACCAGCCAGGAGGTAGGAGAGGAGAGGTTTCCATCAATGAGACACAGAACAACAGCAGCCATGCCCAGCACCTTCGTGACCACGCTACGGCACGGTTGCATCCCCTGTGCTCTACATCTGCCACGTCCTTTCACCCCTGGCATTTGCCCCAAAGTTTCACACTGAAGAGTCACATCTATGGGCACAAAAATTGTCCCAGGGGAGGGTCTCAGCCCCGTGTTAGTTATCTCGCCGTGAACAGGGAGAGCATCTCCGTATCAGCAAGAAGACCAGCTGCCAGGACCTGGACCTCAGGACCTCTCTTGGCAACAGGCAGTTGTGTCTCTCCTACATTGACAGAAAAGAGCCACAGTCTCTGCGGTCAGATGTACCCCTCTGCCTCTCCCCAAAGGTGAAGATCCACATCCAAGCTGAGGAGTGGACAGTGGGGAACAGGACTTGGTGCTGCTGGGAGGAGAGAGCACAAAAAGCTCTCAGAGCCAGGGGATGTGGCCCCTGTTACTCTTCTAAAGCTGAAGCTGGAATAGCTTTCTTAGCCGAAAGGCATCGAATGTAATTCTGACTCCACTCGGGAGCATTCCAGAGCACAGATCATTATTATTATTATTTTCTTATTTCCTTAATGATGTTGAACATGCTCCGAGACCCTTAATCACAAAGGAGATTACAGCAGACTCCCGGAGGGCTGACAAATGGACTGAGGAAGGCCAAGAATAGCTGTGCTGACAGCACACGCTGCCAGGAGCAGCCTTCAAGGAGAGAC
>NW_009623505.1:0-18493 GCF_000690535.1 Cariama cristata
ATCGGCTTTTCCCTAACGAGATTAAGCGGCTCTCCGTGACTTTTTGCGTGCTAAGTACTTTCCGGGAGAGTGCGATACGACGTGGGAAGTGGGAGCGATGTCACCGATGAATCAGGGTTTTTGTTTACCCGGGTTTTTTCCCCTTAGGAGGGGCAGGTCCTCCGACAGGCGCACACCCCGGGCGGCGGGGGCTTGGGCTGCCTTTGTTACACACAGAATTCCTGAAATCTTTATGTTGGCACATCCCGAGTGGATTCCAGCCGTGCCTTGGGCTTTGGCTAACTGGGTCAGGGGAAGTTTCAAGTTAACAGGCAACTGTAAAACAAAGGAACAAGCAGTTCCAGGAGCCAAATGCTTGATTGCCCTGTTAAAGTGCCTTGGCTTCGGCCCTGTTTGCAGTGCTGGAGCCCAGGTACATCAGATTTGCATCGTGGAGTGTCAAGGTTGATCTGCTAGTGGCATATGCTTGCTTTGTTAGACAACTCTGCTCTTACTTTCCCCCTACTTGAAACCTGTTTCACCTGCGTGTTTTTCCAGGATGAAGAAGTACATGCTGTCTGAACATGGCTGTGTAAGAGTCTTGTACTCATCTTTCACATCAGTTACCTGAAAAATTTTGTACCTCCAGTGTTGTTTTCTAATAGTTACTCACTTAGAACAGCTGGACCTGTGAATTATCTGCTCCCTGATTACCGTTTATGAACTGGTGTTGAATCCAACAGCTAGGATGGTATTTGAAAGCTCCCAGCCTCACGGCTGTGCTCCAGCAGAGGCCACCAAAAGTCTGCTTTGTTTTAACCTTTGGATGTAATTCTCAAGGTTGGATGCTTTGAAACAAACTGAAATGACTTACTTTTTCTTTTGCTCAGCTAAGTTGTGTTTTAAAGGTTTAGGACTGTGATTCAGAGAAAAGAAAATGAAAACAAACGTGCTATGACTGATAAAATTGCTTCTTTTGTTTCTGAAGCATTCATAGTCAAAGTATCTATCTGTAAGCTCTTCCAAGCAATGACCCTTGTCAGGATCTGTGAGGTCTGCATGGCAAGGATCAGGTACTGGAAAGCATACTGGAAGTTTGCTTGTGTAAATTGATACTCATTGTTAGATCATCGGGCTGCTTGGAGAGACTTTGAAATGCTTTGCATGTAATAGGCAAGCGTGTGCCATTTAGATATGGTCAGTAAGATTTATACGTGGTATAACCTGGTACTTATGGGCGCTTTCATCAGGCTTCTGAGGAAGCTTTCTGTCTCTCTTTGACTTTTAGGTGAGTTTACTGTTACAGTTGCTTCCAGACTATTACATGCAAACATCTTCTTATGTCCTAAACATTACATTCAGGTAGCGGTAGTGACTCCTCTTCCCGTTGCAGAAGGAAGTCCCTAAGGACTGGAGAAACCGCATCTAACTAATTGCGTTCTGCATTGCCCTGTATCACAATATGAGTAACAGCTACTGTGCTTAGAGCCTCAAGACTGGATTTTTGTGAGACTAAAGATGAATATTGGAAATTATGCAGTGGGGTTAGGATGATCCCAATACTTTGCGTGAACTATAATCTCAACAGAGCTTTTCAGAATGAAGCATCAAAATATTTAAGTATCTGATACTTTTTTGATTGCTTAATCCCCCCTTTCCTGGTTCAATGTCTTCTAAGGACAACCAGGATATCTTTCTTAGTGACTAAAATAATGTTTAGGCACTGACACAAATCACAAAATGGGATGTGTTGTACCTTTGTAAAACCTAGATGCTTAAAAGCATCAGAAAGTTCATGGATCGTAGTAATCCTCCACTGGGGAATGGCCTAATGTTCCAGGACTACTTTAAAGCTGCATTTAACTTGGAGCAAATCTAGATGATAGCATCTGTGTGTTTTAACAGTTACCAACATTGTCTGTCTCCAGAACTTCCTTGTAGGGTAAAGGAAATCTCTTGTTACAAGACTGTTCTCTTTTAATTGCTGAAATAACAGTATTTACATTCTCAAGGGCTGTGAAACTTTCGTCGTGCCTTGGCTGCATCAGTTTCATCCTATTGTTGTAATCCTGGAACCAGTCATTCTAATAACACGGGAAAGAAGGCACTGACATGGTGTAAGAGCTACAGTTTGTTGAGGTCAGAGATTTTCAAGTCTGGTGTATTTTTGAACAGGTGTGAAAATGCCCATTGCTGGGACAAAATGAATTTATTAAATCTGACAATTGATCCTTGACATCAGCTGCTGAAGGCCTGTGAATTTTAATCCCAAATTGCAGTGAATTTCTGTGAACTTTAGAAGACTTCTCAAAAATGAGACTGTCTATTTATAAAACAAACATTTATGGCAATAAGGATATAAGGCATAATTTTTAGAGCTGTCTTCTAATATATGGATCTTGCCATAGTGAAGGATGTAACCAAACAAAGCCTGCATTTAAACAGTGGAGGGCTGTGGTTATTTTTTACTTAAATATTATGTAATTAATAGGTACTGACTGCAGTATGGAAATTAAACAGTTTGATGCAGCAACGAAGACTACTCCAGGTCATTTCACAACTTAAACTATTAATGTTTCGGTTGTTTTTTAGTTGTTGCTTTTTGTTTTCTTTTAAATCAGATGATTGCTTTTTCAAAGTGCGTGTTGCTGGGGAATATTGTAGATTTCTAATTCAAGTGAGAATGCAGAGTGTGGCAACTCCTTTCTGTCCAGCATTAGATGACCCTTGCAGTTGTGAACGTATTTAGGATGTTTATGATCCAAGCTTGGTAATGACGGAGTGAGCTGTGGGAGCTCTGCTCTGATACCTTGTACGGCATCTACCCTGGTGTGTGTATCAGCTGCAGGCATTGTTTTTAGGAAACATGAGCTACCCAAGTCTTCCTGAATTTAGGTCAGCATTGTCATTGTGTTTGTGAGTGTTGGAACCTCAGATAACCTTGGTTCCTAATGTAGGAAGAAACTGGAACTCATCAGTGCTGTATTTTCACATGTATAACGTGAAAATGACAGACAATAATACTGTGTGATGCAACAGCAGGGCCAATAAGAAGTGTGTAAGGAAGTATATAAATCCCCTTTTGCTCTGATTTTTCCCAATGCATGCTCCCTTTCCATGCTGTTGCTTTTGCTTCTGTTTTGCACCAGCAATCCAGAACTGCTTTTGAGAAATTTCTTTTTATTTCTTAAAGGTATGCAGATTATCTTGGGTGTGGTCTATATGCATGTGAAATGTCAGACTTAGAATGTCTAGTTAGGTGTGGGAATGTTTTCATTAAGCTAGGCATGAGTTCAGATATTTTGGCTCAGAAGTGGTTCAATCTGAGGAAAAATCCAGAATATCCCAAAAACGTTTTGTTGTCGTTACTCTGTCATACCAAACTAATTCTTTAACATCAGCCTGTATTGTATTGATAAACTGATCCTGAACTCAACAATATTCAGCGACATCTAAACCAAGGTTTCACGTATTTGTTCAAGCTATTTGTTGTTTGCTTTGCCTTGTTAGTCTCTCTTTTTTTTTTTTTTTTTTTTTTTTTCCTGGACACACTAAAGAAAACCTATAAATCTCTCCTGCACGTCACTGTTAACAGCAAGGCTGTCTGTAGTCCAGCTTGCTCTCTCTATTCTAACATCTGCTTCATCATCTAGCTCTGCTTAACAGCCAGCAGATTTGACTGCTGGTGTCTCTAGTCTCCTTAGCACAACTTTGTATAAGCTGATTCTGAGAATCTCCACGAACATATGGACTGTTCAGGCGAGGGACAATCTCTAAGGAGAGGCCAAAAGCAACTGCAATCCGTGAAGCTGTGTGAGTTTCCAGATCCTCCTCTTTCCATGAAACCATTCTCACCCCCATACCCTCAATCTGGTCCTTGATGCTCATTTGCCTCAAGATTGTTTCAACAGCTCAAACTTTACATATGTGTTGATTGTTTTTCAAGCGATTTGTTAGCTGTGTGGCCCAAACAAAACACATGTACGTTGTGGAAATTAACAATTGTCTGTCATAGTTATTCTTGTCACCTGAGAAAAAGCATGTAGGAAAAGACCTTTGTTTCTTTGTTCTCTTCTTAAGAGAATTCTTTGGTCTGTAGGTATTACGGATATTTTTGTCGAGAGACAGAAAAGAAAAGGATTTTGTCTCTTTCAAAAGATGGAAAGTAATTTGTGGCTAGGTTGAGCAATGGTTGTCTCCTTTGTAGTTGGGTCTGGAGTGACTGAAGATGTGATCAAGCTTCTGTCATCAGTTTACATGAAGTATGTTCTACATCTAATTAAGGGAGTATGAGGCTGTTTTCATCTGTCAGGGATTAGAGCAAAGTGAAGCTTTCGCTTTGATCTTATAAATGTTTCTTTAATGCAGAAAAGAACTTCTGTCATTCTTTTCCCTGTCCCCTGGAAATATGCCTTACTTTCCAAACCATCCACTGCAATGGAGTCTACAATTTTTACAGTGTAAATGAAAATAAGCAAACTTCTGAACTGCTTTTGCCTCTCTTGGATGTCAACCAGATTGAAAGCGCTAGCCCAAGACTGATACATGGATGGGTTTTTTTCTCTATCTCAGCTAAGGAAGCAAAAAAAAAGAGTAGGAAGCTTTGTCACAGATAAAGAAAAAGTGACAGCTTTCATGGAGTCATATTTCCCTATAGCCAGTGTAGCTCGGTAAGGCTGTGACAAGTGCTCCAAGCCTTTTGATGTGTTGCCACAATGCACTATATCGATTCAACAGAAATGCATGTTACTGGATTTTCTTTGTTTTGTAAACTTATCAGTAATTAGTGCGAGAGTTCTGTAGGGTAGTGCGAGAGTTCTTTAGGGAAAAGGTTAACAGAGAATGTGAATATAGTGAATAAGCAAAGAATGTTTTTAGCTGAACTGTGAGGTGGTTTCTTACTGTTATCTTTTTGGATTTGGCTGAGGAACATGAGTTCCTGAAGTTGACACAAATATTTTTCATAATAGCTTAATTCTTAGATTATGTACTTTCACTTGTGTGTTCCCAGTTAGGAAAATTGCACTGTGTTCTTTCCAATAAAACTTGGTGTTCATTCTTCTGGAAAAAATATAAAGCCAGGTGAAGGGGAGTGGATGGTAACTCCCCAAAAGGAAACAATGGATGAAGGTATGTTTTAGACCTTTTATTTGCCCTGCAAAAGCCATCCATCACTAACAATGGATGTACTAGCAGCTTTGAATTTCTGTTTTCAGATAAAGTTGAAGGAACTTGATAAACTGTGAGCCAGTTTTACTCCCTCTAGATACCTGGAGATTTCATGAACCATTTAGCCAGAAACAGTACTTGAGAGTAACTTGTGCTTATTGTGAGAGCTTGGCTTTTTTGTGTACCAGGCTAGTTGTCGGGCACCTACTCTGGTCAGAATTAATAGGCTTTGCCAAAAGAGACAAAAGATGGACCAGCACTGCACTAAATGTTTTTAGACTTTGCATAGGACTCTGGCTTTGAAAAGTACTTTGGAGAAGTTTTTGTAAGAACTGTTCCTTAGATCTATAAGGGGGAAATTTAGGGTTAAAAAATTGTGCGGCGGGGAGCGGCGGTGGGACATAGAAAGCAATACTAAAACTTCATAGGAGAAATTGTGGTAATACTGATGTTGCTAACAAAACTGAATTTGAGGGAAGACTGGATTTTATCAAAACGTTTCTGCGTTTAAGTAAAATTTAATATTGTCATGGACTACTACAATCAGATCATTCTTAAAAACTGGATAGTCAGAAAACTGCCTGCTTCTTGTCTTGTCTTTTCCTAGTCAGTACTGCCTTTGCAACAGAGCTACCAAAGCTATCGGAAGTCAGGATGCATGCAGGCTTAATGACATTGGATGTGCTTGCGGACTTCTAGTAGTACTTCGCTGTCCTAAGCTTCTTAACGCCTTACATACAGATGTTTGAAGTTGTAGTTAAGTGCTTTTTTTTTTGGACCTGGAGAAGTAATTCTTTGCTTAATTTCATTTCTGTGTTTTTAATATATTCATTTCTTAACACATCGCAAATTTTCGGACTGCATATTCCTTATGTATCAGCATGCAACTAGGTAGGTGAAAACTAGATTTTTCCCTCTGGTAGTTGTTAGTAGTGTCTACATATGAATATATTAAAGATGCTTGATTTTATTTTGCTCTTCTGAGATCAGTCAAACGGATTACTATTTATTAATAACTTGAGATAGTTCAGTGTGTACCTGTGTTAACGTAACCTACAAATGTGTCTGAATACATGCAACTTGCTGTAGGTGAACCTGCTTTGGCAGGGGGGTTGGACTAGGTGATCTCCAGAGGTCCCTTCCAACCCTGATGATTCTGTGATATTAAACACCAAATACAGGTAGCACAGAATTGTAAGTAACATAGGACCTGGCAATGGTTGTACAAATCTTTTTGTTAAAAGCCAAATATTTTACAGCATAAGTAGTGAAAACTAGTGGTTTTCATTGTAGCAGTTTCTAAATAAGTAGCATGCAATACGAAGTCACCTCAACAGAAATATAGACATGCCTAATGATACTAGGGAGTAAGTAAAATGCGTAGTCTACAGAGGGAGCTGTCACTGAAGTATTCAGTCTTCCTGTCCCATCTGTTCTTTTTACACTTTTATCTATGTTACTCCATAACTACATAATGTTTATATAATATATATACTTATATATGAAACATTCATATCTTGCTATCTTAGCATCTAAGTAGCATTACAACAACATTTCCTTAATTAGTCTTTTTGCAGTCAGGTACATCTCTTTTAATACTGCAATTTGATAGTACTTCAGCATTTCCAAAATGTCACTGTTACTTCAACATACACATCTATCTCCACCTTTGTAGTTACTACCTGAGGTCTTTGGCATGCACGGTTATTTACTTCATGGCTAGAACAACTTTGTCATGGAAAGTGGCTTCTGGCGTTGTGTGAGACACGTTTGAATGACTAGTAGGTATCATAATGGGGGTCTCCATCTTTCTTAATTCCATACAAGCCACACAGGGAAATGTTTCTCCATGCCTTTTCTGAACAGATCCAATAAATCCCTTGTAACGCTTCCAGTGTACAGAGCTTTCTAGTCCTGAGGAGAACAGTTTAAGTAAAAGCTATTTTTGTCTGTCACAGTGTCTAAAACAGTTTCGAGTTTTCTGTGCAGATCTCTCTTATTCCCTGGATGGATTTGACAGAGGAGTTACCTACTGCTCCATTAGTACTTGAAAGATTATAGACAGCGGAGATTTAGCAAAGGATTAGTCAATTGGAGAGTGTGCATTATCCGACCAGGCTTAGAACCGTGATTGTCTCTTCAATCATTTTCATTAGTGTCTTATTCAAAGATCGAATTATGTAACAGTGACGTTTCCGGGGAATCTGGTAGGAGTTTTTCTTTGGTTTCTCTCTCCTGCTGACTCTCCAAGCCTGGAAGAGGGGGAAAAAGCGTTGGGTTTTTTTTAATGCTTCGAACTCACAGCATGTTTTAACAAGCAGCAGTTCAGATGAGCGAAGAGGCATGACTTCAGTTGCAGCTTCTGCGTTTGGATGATAACTTAGCGTGGTGGAACTCAAGAGAGACAGGATGCGGTACAAGAAATATATAACTATTTTAGAAGCAGCGATAGGTATTACTCCCCTTAACAAGAGGGAGCTGCTTCCTGAGGGTAGACATGCAAATCTGTGGCAGCATCCAGGGTAAGTGTTACAAAACAATCAATGAGTAACTATCGGAAAACCTGTGCTCTACCCTCAATCATGCGATTTTAAAACTTGTTATCAGAAAAGAGTAGAATCATTCATAAAACAGGTAATCTTTTTTTGTACCTTCCAAATGATGTATCTTCTGCAGTTGTGGTTAAACTTTCTGGTTTCATTAGAGATTTCTGTGTACTTCTTGTCCTTGGCTATTAGAATAAGTAGGAGAAGGTATTATTTCTAAATCAGGAGTTTGCTGAAGAACAGAACGGATAAACAAGTGTGTATGTTCATCAGAATGAAAATGAAATTGTTGGTTTGTGTTTATTGCTTATTACTAACCTGATATGTGTATGATTGTGTTCCCCCTCCCCTCATTTAAAAATATACATATTTTAATTTTATCCATGAGAGAACTAGCAGCTTCTAAAAGTGGAAAAGAAAAACACTTTTGTCTGTGTATGCAACTTATCTCCTCTGCTAGGAAGCAGGAGTTCTTCATATTTAGGGAATACTCTTTTGCTAAAGGAAAGTTTTAATTATTAAAAGAGAAGTAAATTAAGGCTATTAATGTTCAAAATGTGAAAAACTGAGCATTCTGGTTTTGTTAAAAACAATCCAGAGTGCTTTCTTGTACCATACAACTTGAGTATTAGTCTTTGGAAAATTTTTCTTGTTCATACCTGTTTCCCTCAAAAACTTACAGTGTGTATGAAAGGGGATTCTTATTCTCTCCCACCTGCCACTATATGAGTAGCATTGATGGATGGGTGTCTTCACATCCCTTCTGGTCTCTGGTATTTTTGTTATACGTTAGAATGCTGTTGCCTTGTTTCAGACATTGCAGAGGAGTGCAAAATGTAAGAGGCTTTTGTTCAAGAGCAATTAATATGTTTCTACTGGTTTTGTGTAGGCAAGACTTCAGAGAGCAAGCTTGGAGTAAAACTGACTATTTGGCTATAACTGAACTCAGATTTATCCTGTAATTTTTCCGCAAGAGCACTTCTAGTGCTGGCAGCAACAGTAAAAGCAGTTAAAATTCACAAAAAACTAGTGTAGAAAATACACTGATGTTTCCAACCTCTTATCAACACTAGTATTCTTCAAGTTGGTCCTAAGTTTCTCGTATTGTGTTAATAAATGCTTGTACGGCTTTTTGTTAAAAATCTGCCCTTTAAAAGGGGTTCTTAATACAATGTATTTGGACATAGGACAGTGGAGTGTCCCAGACTCTGACTTCCTTTGATTGTGTAATGTAAGTTATCTACAGGCCAGTCTCTTTGAACTTTGCAGCCGCTCTTTACAGGTTGATAAAATGGTACGTGATTGCTTTTGATACTTTGAGGAGCTGTGTTGGAAAGTAATGGTACATTCTTTCAGAATTCCTCTTTGTTTTCAAGTAGGTTTGTTTGGCCAGAGTCGCAGCTTGAAACAATCTGTCTAAAAATGAAAGTTGCTAACTGTAGTATCCATTATTTTTTGTTTTGTAACTTGGCTTTCATCTACTGCTGACTGTTACTAAGTATCAAAGTGCAAAAGACCCAACCCTGTTAATATTTGGTTTTATTTCCAGCATTCTTAACTAGGCATCTCCCTTCTTTCAGGGAGGGGTTTGGTTAATGTGATTGTTGTACACACTTGGAATTCCAAACTGGTTAAGATGTATTTGGATTATGTTTGGATTTGCCATTCCAGTAGTTTCACAAAAGCAGAAAAACTGTTGTCATTGGACTGTAATAGGGATCTCTTTTATGTTTTCATTAAAACTTTCAGGAAACTAAAGGTTGGTAACCAGCAATTGTGGCAAAGTAAACTGTGAATTGAAGAAAAAAGCTCTGTTCTTTTTGTAGCTGCAGACTGCTTATTCTATATGACTGGAATAAACAAATTAGTAACTCATTTTACTAACATCAGCTTATTACTCAGCCTCTAGCGGTACTCTGTCACATTCATATAAAAAAGGTGTTTTAAAGGGGGACACACACACATGACACAGCACAGAAAAAAAAAAAAAAAACCATAAGGCAGTTTCCAAAACCTAATACTCAATGTAGGATGTAGAGGTCCTCCTCTGTCATCTCCTCACTGCACAAATTCAGGTGCAGGCTTAACTCAACTTATTTCTCTTAATCATCTCCTAAAATAAACAGTGTTAGTGTGATGCCAGCTCCAGTGCCATCACTTGAAAGTTGTGAAAATACTGATTAAAAACCCAGACTAAGGCACAAAAGAAAGCAGGAAAGGCAAGTAGATTTGCTAAGGCATTCACTTACATATCTGTATCAATGTTACAAAGTATGTTTTTCTACCTCCGTTTTTGCTTGGAATAGTGATGTGATTTCTGTGACGGGTCAATTTTTATAACTTTCGTCATCTTCGTGCAGAAGCAAAATGATGGCAGCAGTGGTAGTTTGGGTTTAGCTTGTTTGTGTAACTTTCCTGCTGCCTCCAGAATAGAATAGTCTGTGCACAGCCTGGAACAATAAAGTTGATATTTGTTCATAGTGCACAGCATAGCTCTTGCTGCTGTTTGGTGATCACAGAAACTCAGATTAAGCATCCTTTTGTTCTGTGACTTCTGAAATCATACCTTGATTTAAAACAGTCTGTTACTTTTAGAAAGGTGCTTTTATGCTGGAAAAATCAGCAGAGTGGGTAAAGGACCTTCCAGTTTCACAATGTGATGTCTGGCAGATGCTTGCCTTTCTTAAGTTTTTAAGAAGTTCATCTGAGACCAAATGCATTTTTAAAATATCTTAGAAGTTTTTAAGTTTGCTTTTTTGAACCTGGGACCTCATTATGATTGTGCTCAGGAAAAACTGAGTGCCACACACAAGACACATCAATAAAATGTGAGGTAGACTTGTAGATAATAAAGGAAGTTCTGCAGAATTCTTTCAGTATCTCTTCTGGCTCTCCTACTATCTGGAAATGGCTAATGGAGTATTAAGCAGAATAAAAAACCCCAACATATACATTGGAGAGGAAAAAAAAAACCAAACCCAAAGCTTTATCTTATGGGTAAGATACTCTCCAGGGAAGTCTGGCTATATCTTTCTTTGAAGATGGAGCACTTTGAAAGAATGCTCTTTGAGAGGAATTATGATGATAAAGATGTGTGTTTGGTTTTCTTTTAAAAGCAAAACCCAGCTAACAAACCCTAACCACTGTTTCTATTTCTGTCAAAAGTTCCTCCTTCATCTTGGTTAAACCATTTATTTTCTGTTTTCCTACACAGGATTATCAAGGGGTAGGACATGGCGTGGGGGAGAGGAGGAGTCCTCTGACAGGGATGCTGACTGGAAGCTAACATACTGCTTGTGCAGAAGAGACATAGCTGAGGCCCATTGAGCAGGGGAAGGAGTGGAAAATGACACTGGGAATTACTTCTTTTCTATCATTTGGCAACTGGAGTTGTTAAGTTACTAGTTGAAATCACTGGAGTGCATGTATCTGATTGTTCTTACTGAGGTTATGCTCAAGATACAGTGCTCTTACTAGCTTAACTTTGTACAATCTTGTGCAAGCTAAGCTGTCAGAATAAGGCTGCATTAGAACAAAAAGCCCAAATGTCTTGTGGAGAGGAGCAGCGCAACAGAGGGAATATAAGCATGCTTCCTGTCTGTACTCTATTTAGTTTGCAAAAATGCGTTGTTGCCTTGTGTACAGGCTTGCGTGGATGCCTCATGAGGGACAGTGCTTGAATTGAAGTTTGCAGTATTGCTGCAAGTATAAATATTGCCAAGTATCTCCGTTATTCAAGCACTGTTTCCACTTGATTGCCAGGGAAGCTAAAGCATGCCAAACTAACAAGGGAAATATATTTTTATATCTTCTTTATCTCTAGGATTTTGATGTCCCAGGCTTCACAGTCACTCTTTTGTGATTATACATGACTTAAATGAAACTTTATTTTTCAGGGAACAAACTACGGCACTGCCATCTCCTTGTGAGTGGAACTGGCAGCACAGCTGTACATCAAGCCCAAAGCGTCTCACAGCAAGTAGACAGACACTCTCAAAAATCATCATTCCTCACAAGGTACTAATCAAGTTGCATCACTTAGAACTGGCCATTAGCTTAAAGTGACGGATTCTTGCCATGTGCTAGCTATAATGTTCATTCTTTTAGTTATGTTTTTAAAAGATTTTAAGAAACTGTACTTAGTAGAGCAGTATGTTGAAATCGGAAGTAGTTCTTTTGGATTCCTGAGGCAACTTAGAATGAGCACATGCACATTTGCTGAAAGCTTGATGATGTAGAACAGGCCTCCAGAAGAGGAGAGACTTCTGCAATGAACTCGATATTCTGCTAAAGTTATGCAAATAATAATGCACAGGCCTGTACTGGTTCATCTCTTAGCTAAACATTGGTAAAGAGTGAGTTTAATCTGTGGTGATGTCTTCAGCAAATATAAATATTTAGCGTGGATTTGGGGATAAATAAATTACTTTAAACACAGAGGGTAATATTAATGAGAATTGCTTAGTGACTCAGGAGAGTCCTGGGAAACAGAATAGTCTCACACAGGGAGAGTTGTTTTGCTGCATATTTTCTTATAGTACATCATTAAGGTAAATATAATCCTTTTGGCATCTTAACCTTGCTTTTGAAACCTTTTCTCAAGCGCTTCCAGAGAGAATATAAAATGTGTCCTTAGTTTTATGTGTTGATCAAACATGTTTGGCTTGTTATTGTAAGTCATTAACAGATGACAGTTTTAAGAGAGCAAAAGGTTTTTATGCTGGTGTGTTGCAAAACTGTAATTGGCTTATCTTTCATTCTTGAGAGATAAATAGCTATTGCTGCTTTAATAATTTACTTGGAAATGTGGATATCTGTTGTCCTGTCTTTCTAATTTGTGATAGACTTATCCAAAGCTGCTCATTTGTTAGTTTAATGTTCTGGGACTGAGAGGAGACGGTGCTAGTTAATAAAGCTCTAAAGACATGATAGAAAAGAAAAAAAAATCGGTGTTATAAAACATAACAAACAAGCAAGCCCTGTTCACTTAGGGCACTGTGTGGGGAAAAATACGAGAACATCAGCGAAGCATAGCTAGGCAGGAATGTCCCAGCTGAGGTCTCCAACAGACTCTAGCATTTTCCTCCAAAATAAAAAACTTTCAAGGATGTGGTATGGTATACAAACCTTACACCAGGGAACGTGGATACTTGCAAGCCCAACTCTTAGTGAAAGAAACTCCAGAAACATGTATTCACTAGAGAAAGATGTCTCAGAAGCTGCATCCAGCCACCTTGCTTGTGGGCTCCCAGGAGTTGCAGAATTGGCAAGTGAATGACTGGAGTGGCTGTGTCCATCTGCTTTCTCCCTGATGGTTGTTCTCGCAGTTCTCCCTTGGACTCTCACCGGCTCATTTCAGTCCTTCCTGAAAAACAGCACCCAAGTGAGCATAGTACCCTAGCTTGGACCTTGCTGTGCCTGAATAGGGCTGCAGAACTGCTTTGTTTCTTAACGAGCTGGTCAGCAGGAGGTTTGCCCGTATAAATAGGATGGGGAGAGGCAGAGCTTTGAAGCATAGTTTTAGTGCTCTGAAGGACTAACTTGGCTGAAGAACTGCTGTCTGGAGCTTTGTTTTTTAAATTAACCTCTGTATCAGAAAAAAATTAACAAGAAAGTTTTGTGTATGTTACATCTTGTGCATTCTGCATATTCTTTTGCTTGTTCTTAATAAGTATAATGATCTCCATGAGAATAGGATCTTTGTTTTCTTTACTGTGTTGTCTTAATTAATTTGAGCTGTAACAGTTGATTACCATGGTAAAGTTTTTGATGTTGTAGGCCTTGACTTCTAGTGAGGCAAGGCAAATAAATTACTAAAAGCAGAGGATTGTTTCACAGCATTGCAAGGAGTAGTCAAGAGGCTTGGAGAAGAGAGGAAGGACATGAGATGTAAGCAAAATGAATGTTCAAACAGGATGTGTTCAGTGTGGTCTTCTGTTTAATATGAACAGGTTGGGAGCGGGGAAGAGATGTCCTTTCAAGTGTTGATAGGCACTTTTGTATGGTGTTTGAGGAGAAAAACAGTACACAGTTGTGTGCTTTGGATCTATTTTAAACTACTTCGTTATTTCATTCTTTAGCACTAGCTTTTTTACTTTCTTAAATTAATAGAGGTCAAAGCGCTTATGCCAAAGAAAGTCACTTTTTTGAATTAGCCTGTATATGTTCAGGTAGAGTCACTGTTAAGTCCCTGTTTCACTCTCTAGCAATAGGTCACTCTATTTCATTTGGTTGCCTTACTTAGCAGTGTGACTTTCAAGATACTGCTGTGTGTTTACAATAGGCTGTATTTCTTCATTCTCCCCACTATCGTTTTTATAGGCTGTTAGGAAACACCTCTGCGTATTCTCATGCTGTTTTTTATCTATCCTGTGAAATATGCTATGCATCTGTATTTTCAAATCCACATATTCTTTGCCAAGATGTAGCAACAAACTAAACAAGCAGTCTTCAGTTTTTTAGCAGAATAAACCTGTGATGTATGAGATCTAGTAGAACTGATGACCAGTATTTCAAAACTGTTGAGAAAAATATACCGTATTACTGTATTTCATACTGCTAATCTCTAGTGCTGTTCGTAGTTGTTTAGCATGTAACAGTGTTTGTCACAGTAAATTTTTTTGTGAACTTGAAATTGAGTTTATAATTGGCTTAGAACAGTGCTGCATCTTGCTTTAAATCATTATCTACATGTTTAAAATTTTGTTGTTTTGAAGTGTTTAGGTAAATCTGTGTGTCATCCTTACCATGAGAACATCAAAATAGGTGGCCAGGTGAGCCACAGAGGATTTTGTACCATTGATTACCCCAGAAAAAGTATGTATGAAGTGTGGGTGTTGGGCTCTGTGTTTCTTCCAGGGACATCTGTGCCTTCTAAAATAACAGCCTTAGAATTGCTGCTTTGAAACCTGGAAAGTGTGTATAGCTGTGCATCGTTACACTAGACCAGAGACAGCCAATGTACTGGATGCTGCAAAATGCATGCCAAAATCTTTATGCTGCATATTCACAAGCTGTACTTTCTAAGTGGAGACAAGGGACAGGATAATAAACATGTCACTTTGCTTTAAGCTGACACTTGAGTCATGCGGTAACCCAAGACTGGTAGGCTAATTCAGGTGGAAGGGGACCTCAGGAGGTTTGTAGCCCAACCTCTTGCCCCAAACAGGGTCAGCTGTGAGATCAGAATAGGTTGCTTGGGGCTTTACCGAGTTGGGGTTTGAAAACCTCCAAGGACAGCGATGGTAAAACCTCTCTGTACGCTGGGTCCGTGGCTTGTCTGTCTTCATGGGGAAAACATTTTCTCCTTATATCCATGTGAACCACTCTTGTTTGAAATGTTGCCCATCGTCTCGTATCCTCCCATCACACACCACTGTTAAGAACCTGGCTGCATCTCTGCAGTCTCGTCATGTCAGTACCAATGGGCTGCTGTTCAGTGTCCTGAAGCCATCCTTCCTCCAGGCTGAGCAAGCCCAGCTGCCCCAGCCTTCTCTTGCAGGGCCTATGCTTCAGCCCCCACCGTCTTGGTGGCCCTCCATTGGTTTCATTTCTACACATCGTAACAAATGCCAAGATAGTATTCACGGCTTCTCTTCTCCAGTCCCCCCAAGACAGAGATTAAGATTACTGTGGCATATATGTGACTTAACCCCAGTGTAGAGCTGTGTGTTTGAACCATATGTAGCTCCTGAGCAGTTTGAGAATCAGAGGTCAGCTACCTGCACATCCTCTAATCCTGAAGGTTGAATCTATTAGGACCCAGCTTACTATATAAAGAAGTGGACGTAATTGGATTTATGAATCATTTAAGTAGGACTGGGCTGACTGATTTGTGTGATTTTGCAGGCTGATGACAAACAGAAGTCTAAAGAGATTGCTTGGAAGGGAAGGGGGAAAGGCTGTTTGGCAACATGGTATTTTTAGAAACTTCTACTGTGCCTTTCATCACAGGGTCATGAACACTTCCTTAAAAACCAAGGCAAAACTGACACCTCTGTTCAGACAGTTCAACAACTGGACTAGCAGCCTACATTCCCAATATCTCTTGCTGAAATCAGTTCCCAGTTCTTTAAGGACGTTACTTGTTTGCCATGCTGTCTAGCAGCACTACTAAGTGTTGAACTTCAACATTTAAAAAAAACAAAGAACTGATTGTCAGAGGGGCCAGTTAAAAGGCTTGATGGTGGGGAGGAGACAGAGAGAACCTTAATCACAACATGGCAACCAATCTTGATTGCTGCAAGCAAGTTGCTGAACAGCCTTACTTGGTTGGCAGGAGTAACTGTGAGGGGCAGCTGCTTGTCTTAAATTTGTATCCTGTAGTGTAGTGTTAAATGGGTGTTTCCTCTGCTGATGCCGGAAGCAGCACAACTGCTTCATTCGCAGTAGCATTAGATAATTTATGGAATACATCCTAGGTTTTGCATGACTCGAGCTGCAGGAAGTGATCTCTCTAAATTAGAGCTTCACAGGCCATAGATTCAATTGGATTGTAGGCAAACAATGTCTACCTTGATTACTTAAACTGAAAATCTCAGTGGGAAGTGTGGTCACTCAAAGTTATTTGCATGTTTCTCAGAGTTAATACCAATTAGTCTTTTCATGGAAGTTAATTTTAAAATCTCTACACACCTACATAACATTTCATGAAATCCCCTTGCACGTGATACTGCTTTGTACAATTTTTGCATGTGCAAAATAGCTGGTCCTATACACTGCAGAGGGCAGAGCTGCACGTTTATAGTGCAATTTGTGTAATTTTGACATGGTGTCGGTACTTAGCATTTACGCTTTCTGATGCAGTATCCTTTCCAGGACTGACTACAACTGTACCTGCACCTCCCATGTCAAAGGGAATGAAAAGTGATGAATGACAAAAAATATGATGAATGAAAAGTGCACGCAGCCGTGCCTCCAAACACTCTGAAGTGCGCAGAGACTTGCATAGACAGAACATTCCATTTTGCTGGGTCTCCTGCCCCTCTTCTGCTTGTGCTGTTGTCCCACGTCAGTTTTGGCTAGTTTGTAGGTATTCCATATAGTCACTTGTGATCCACAATGCAGGGTCTTGTGGTGTTGAAGAGAAGCTGAATATCTAATTATACACTTAAAGATAGGCTTTTTTGAGCTGCGGCTTAGGCGTTTGGTTTTATTTTCCTTCAGCTTACAAGGGAAGAGGATGGGGATGCTGTCTTCCTGCGGAGTAGCTGTTAGGTGAATTGGGTGCTTTGAGTATCTGTTCTCCCTTTTCCTGTCACAAGACGCAGGAACTTGTGGTGCTGGGAGAAGTTCTGCAGCTCCTGTCTCTAGTTTGTATCTCTATATTGTATCCTTCCAGTTTTGGTTTAGGTGGCATCATCTTCCCCTCATAAGGCCTACCTGCGTATCCACCTTGGGAGGATAGCTTGGTCAAAGGTCAGAAAGTACCCAGGAAGGGCTGAAAGTCTGTTCTTCGTGGTTGAATTGCAGGGTAAGTAACTTTTTAATGGTTACTCTGTTGATAGTTACAACAGCCTATGCCATCAGTGTGGGCACCTGGGCACTTGGCAAAGCTCTAATGTGAGCATGAGCACTAGAGGTCACTCACTGCTCACATGTGCCGGCTGGTATGGGATGATCTATCTGCCCATTGTGGCAGAGTAGCTGTTTAGTTTGAGAAAAGAAATAAGAAAGCAGGAAAAGCTGCTTTGCCTTGCCCTACTGTGTCTCATGGAGAAATTCTTGATGTCAGATGCTATCACAGAACCCCATGTGTGTGAGGAGCCTGGCCTCCTGCACTTCATTTTTTTCAAGTAGTCTTGACTTTGGCTGTATACTGGACTGCTAGTGTTGCAAAAAAAGTTGGATGGTATTACTTCTAAAACTGAGAGGAGGGACTAGATGAAAGAACAGCAGAGTTCATAGTTTGGCATTTTTCTGCCTTTTTCTTTCCAATTTTGAGGGTAGACCATACAAAGTAGCATACTGTCTTTATTCTTTTTTTTTTTAAAGATTTGGCTTAAGAAATCTCTTCCCTTACAGTTTGTCCTCAGTCTTAACTTCTGCCTTCCAAGAGTTGATTCAGTATTGACTCATCCACCCAAAATAATATAACTCCAGGAAGACAGTAGCACTGGAAAAGAAATCTTTATTTCTGAGTACAAGTGTGGTTGAACTTCTGCCAGTCTTCCCCTCCTTAGTGCTTTTAGTGACCAATCATTTCTGCAAGCTCTTGAGAATACTGTTACCTCAAGAACATGCCTTTAAAAAATATGTAATTACAGCCTCAAAACCAAGCACTTCAGCCTCTGAATTAGTAGCAGCGGTGTTGACTTTGAGACTGGTGTGGAAGGGCTGTTAGGTGGTGGGAAGGAAACCTGACCGAGGGTCCAGGCTTGGGGAAGCCATCAGATGTGGGAGGGCTTTCAAATCTGTGTCTGCCTAAAAACACACGAACAGAAAAGGTGGAAGTGACCGGTATGTTTCTGTGTGACAAAACAAGGCTGTGGATATTGTCTGAAAGCCTCATGTCAGAAATGCTGCCCGGGCTTGGACTGTGAGGCCCATCTCTCCTGTTTACCCTGTGACAGGCGTCAGCTACTGGCCGCTGCCAAGGGCAAGCATACAAGAAATATTTTTGTAAATGGAGAATAACAATTCTTTTCTTCCCAGGGAGAATGAAAATGTTTCTTCGCCTCCCCGGGGCGTTTGCAGGCCTGATTGGCTGGCGGCGGAGGGCGGCCAGGCCCCGGCATTACAAAGTCGCTCTGTGGCGGGCTCCTCAGTGCCGGCTTTGTCCCTCGCGGGCTCCGGCCGCC
>NW_009623506.1:0-33478 GCF_000690535.1 Cariama cristata
ATAATGATTCTATGATTCTATGATTTTTCGCCCACTTTTTCCTCACAAAATCACCTAAATTCCTCCCTTTTCCTGCCTTACCTCCTCCCCTAAACATCCTGTAGTAAATCCTGTACAATGCCGAAATGTTCTTTTACTGCATCTCCTGATGTGTCCCATACCCTTAGGCAGCAACTTCCCTCAGTCCAAAAGGTGCTCCAGCATTAACTCATCTTGATGGGTTTCACACCTGGACAGTGGGGTTCAGGCTCTCCTGGAACAGGTCTGATGATAAGATGTCCTTTCCTTTCAGTCCTTAATTTGCATTCCTCACCTGCTTTTGTGCCCCTTTGCTCCTCTGGTCAGGTGGAGATGAACCTTTGATGGGCTGATGGCTCCTGTGATGGGCCTGGAAGAAACCCCCCCACACACCTGCCATTGTGTCTCTGTGCTCCTTTGTGGGCATGCAGACGAGCATAACGCAACACATTCTACAGGTAGGCTGTATTAGAAAGACTTCAGCAGGCAAAACATCCTCAAAACACATCATCCTCAAAACAGCACAGACCATAAGTTGCTAGACCTCCAGCATCGGTTCGTGTAGTAACCGCAGCTTACCTTGTAGCAGGTATAAGGACAACTCCCCTCATATCTCATACTTGTGAGTAGAACAGCATCAACTGCAGTAAATGATTCCTAAAACTGTTACTTACTATCACAAATGGAAGCAGAATTTTTCTTGTACATAACTGGGTAAATAGAGATAAACTCTTAGTGCATATTTAGTCTAAGGAACCAGGAGAGAACACTAGGCCCAGGTAATTTGCTTGCAAAGTGAAAGTCTTGTGGATTGTTACGCAGTATTAATAGTATTAATGAGTTGGAAACAGAAGTTGTGTTGGTTCCAGGGGAGTTTCAGCTGTCAGACCTTCCAGACCTAGTGGGGATTTAGGACAGAGGCATCCAAACTATGCCTTGCCATCACTGATAATTCTATGACTATTCTGTCAAATCTATTGATCATGTTCATGTGGTTTCCTGCAATTTTTACTCTTGCAGTTTCAATCTGCCGTTGTTTATTGTTGTACCAGTTTGGAACTTTAATTAATATTAATAGGCAGGACTCTCATTTGTCATCTTCAGTAACAGAATGATAGCAAATGAACTTCTCAGATTAAATTCTCAGTGATTTTGTGAGTGGTAAAACCATATGTTAAAAAAAGAAAGTGAGAGTAGTGTAGGAGAGAACCTTCAACCAAGGACTACACTGTTCCTGAAGGCTACCTTTCACATGTAATGCATTCCAGGTATTAGAAAGGACTCAAAATTCCCCATTTCAATTATTTCTATGAAATGTATGGAATGATTTTAGAAAATAATTTTGTGTATCATTTAAGAGAAGCCACACACCGCATCTGAATGGATGTAACATTTAACAGGGTGAGCTAAAGGTTAGCACAACTCCCTATGTCTCTCAAATAAGTTCACATCTGCTGCTGCTGAGATAAAGCAAAATCTGCAGGCTTCTAGATTTCCACAGATATTAAACATTCAATAACTAGTGCAGGGAACTATTTGAATATCATCACATTACATAAATAGAAAACACAGATATTACATTAAAATGTTGTTAGATGTCTGCTAGCATGAATGAAACAAGTACTTGGCACAGGGCGTTAAAATGAGATGACCTGGAAACAAGAAGCATTTAGAAATCCTGGATCAAATTAATGTCTATAATACCTCCATTAAAATGGAGCTACGTGTGTGGAGGGGTTCATTGTATGTAAGTCAACTCTGAAAATAAACAGTTTGTTGTAAATAAAGAATAAGAAAGAAGTAATACTGAATGTATATAAATTGGTAGTATGCTTTCCCGTTAAATTGATTTCAGTCCTGACCATCTTATCTCAAAAAAGATTACATCAATAATAGAAAAGAGCTTCAAAAACATTACAGAGGAAATGTAAATGGTGTGGCAAATTTGACTAATGTGAAAGATCAGCAGCTTCGTTAGAGTGAAGAAGGAAATACTAAAATATGCAGAACAAGCTGAAAGAAGAGAATACATGCCATAGATATTCAACCTAGGGAACACACTGCCATGAGATAATACTAATGCCTAATGAATTTCAGATTTAGATGTCATATAAATTTTCATGCTAATGAACATAAATCAGCATATAGAAAGTTAAGAAAAAGTACTTTTCCTCTAGGTAGATTATTTCAGGTATGCTTACTGTGGAGCCCTTTGTGACTTCCCCTGAAGTATCTGCCAATTTAAGAGAGTGAGGAACTGGAGTGAAAGTGAAGGGAATTTCTGGTTCACAATATATGTGACTGTATTTTATTCAATAAAGCTCAGAATATTCTCCTGAAGTATTACTAAGCACCAACTTGATTTTTGTACCAATATATTTCACCCTTTCTGTTTCTGATCCCTCTGCCTTTCGAATCATGACAGCAAGAAATTTGCTGGGTTTTCCTGCTTGGTAATTTTTTTTCCTGTTTAGATGTTCCTTTTGTGTGTTCATTGTAATGCACAGAATACTACTAATATTTTGTTACTGAAAACCAGGAGGAAATGCACGCAAAATACTTTAATGTTTCTCTCAGGATGCTTCCCCCACTCTCAAGCCTTCCATATTTACCATGTTTTAAAGAAGAAAAATGTACAATTTATTTTCACCAGAAACAGTATTCTTAGTAAGCCACCATGAATGATTGCTGTCACCATTCAGAGATGTATCTCATATTCTGAGAACTCACTCTGACAAAAACATCCTTTGTTCTCAAGAAAGCACACATAAGATCAAAGTATTAGCAAGGCTACCATAATTGATCTCAGCTATAACATATTCTGTATGTCTAAAATGATTATGATACTTTATTTATGTAAACACCCTTTTAAAACTTCCAGATGAGTGTTAACCAGTTATTATAGTGTTTCACAAAATATTCTTGGCAGAGAAACCTCTCTCTACTGCTAGATAAAGCAAGATTTTTTACTATATATTATTCCTCAGCATTAGTGGTGGGTTCCAAAGGAGCCGTTACCCCAAATACCACTGACAAATCACAATTTTGGGGTAAGTTGTATGGTACTATTGGAACATTCGTAATTCATCACACTCACTTTTATGTTTACTAACTTTGATGTTAATCCGTGAGTAGGATGTCCATCAGTGAATGAAATCTATTTTTACAGCTGTTTTAAAATTGATTGGATTGCAGGCACGCCTACTGAAATCACTCAACCAACTGAAGAAACAGAATGAGATTTGGATTATAGGCTTTCAGATAATACCAAGTCCCTTGTGAAAGGTATGTTATTTCTTCTCTTTGTTCTGCTTTTGGAAAAAGTATAGCTGTGGGTTGGTGGTTTTTTTTCAACTGTATAGGTCATAGGAATTACAAAGATTTCCAAAGCAAAATCACAGTCTGTGTTCTGAATAA
This sequence comes from Cariama cristata, assembly GCF_000690535.1. Classification (NCBI taxonomy): domain Eukaryota; kingdom Metazoa; phylum Chordata; class Aves; order Cariamiformes; family Cariamidae; genus Cariama; species Cariama cristata. Next base: position 3,436 of record NW_009623506.1, read on the forward strand.
AGCTAATCCAGGGCAGAGTGGCTTGCAAAGGTATTTAGTATGTTATATATGATCATCGTTAGTGTTCTTTCAAGGACATAGGAAGATGTCCTTTAGCTATCTGTTCAAAACAATTCAAATATTTCCGTTTTGATTATTATTATTATCGGTTTTGATTATTACTTAACCGTATCATTGGTTAGCAAAGCTCTTACAATGAATCACACTGCACAATATATTACACAACTATTAAGGGTAGAAACCATTTTTATCAAAGTGACAACCAAAGGTGGTTCCTTACTGCAGGGATTGAAAAGCTGCAGCCCCACTAACCAAATTCCTTGAAGTCAGTCAGTCCTAGGAAGAGCAACTGATTCAAAGGATTTCAACATGCACATGTTCATAAGCTGAAGGTGTGAAAAGCCCCAATGCCATAGGGAAAAGCAGCTCACTACAGCTGGGGAGTCTACTGAAAAACTTGGCATTCTTCTTTCAGAAACCTTGAGGCCTAGTACTTTGGTTATCTATGGACTGTTAAGGCACTGAAGTTGATTTCAATGCAGATTTTCCTATAGTCATTTTTTCAGAGAAATCTTTTGTTTGCAGGAAAAGCTGCATGAACAAGCCCTAGAAGTGTACATTTCTAGTATCAACAAATATATATGACTTTAACTGTGTTTTTGTCTAAAATAATGCTTATTTGTCTGAAATAGTTGCATTCATTTACATTCTGTAACTTTTGTGTGTTAAAATATATTGACTAAATATATCCACGCTAATGCTGAAAAAATGTGTAAACTTGTTTGTATGTAAATATAATAAGAGATGTAATTTATATTGACCTCATAAGGCTTTTAGCACCGTCCATCATAACATTCTCAGAAGCAAGTTAAGGTACAGTGACAGAGTTACTACCAAGTGAACTGAAAACTCTTCCACATCATTCCACTAGAATGATACATCAGTACATGTTCCACAAGGATCTGTCCTGTGTTTGGTTCAGTATTTTTGTTGTTGATTTGCATCATGGACTAGAAAACAACCATCAGATTTAAAGATGACACAACTTAGGAGAAGTTGCAAGTATAATGGAAACCATAATTGCATTCAAAAAATTCTTCATAAACTGAAAAGGTGATGCTGAAAAGAGGCTGCTGCTCAACAGGAACAAATGTCAAAGTTTTACATATAGGCAGCAACGATCAGCTATACAGACACAGCATGGGCAGTAACAGGGGAGGGAGGAGTTCTGCAGAACATTGTCTGAAACAGCAGGTCTCATACCTTGTTGTTCAAGGCATGTTGAATTGTCCTTTTGGTCTGCTTGATATCAGTTGGAGAACTCCATCTAGTCTTGGAGAATGATACTTAAAGAAAGTTGTGTACATCTGGACAGCGTCCATAAAAGAGGAACTAAAATGGACAGAGATCTGGAAAACATGATATGTGATTACAGGTTGGAAGAAAGTAGCTAAAAAAGGCTGAGAGAAGGCAGCAAGGAAGGGAATATGTAATTAATCTGGCCTATGCTGGAGATGATGAGAAAGAACAACCTAAAATTGCAGGAAAGAAAATTTAAACTTGACATTACAAACTACCATGTAAATAGAAAGTATAATGACATATGGGTGTAGATAGATACATAAATTGTAGAATTGCCAGTACCTACCTGAACCTTAAAGACAGGTTTGGCGGCTTAGTTCACCCCAAGCTCAATATCACCCCAAAGTCATTTTTTATTACCCAGTCTTAATCAAAAACCAATAAAGTGACACAATCTTAATCAAAAGCAAACATTAATCCCATTTGCAGAAGTTTTATTGTCAATTTACACATTTACATGAAATGTAAAGAACAATTTGTCTTCATAAATATGAACATACCAATGACTTTTTCCTTTTTGGTTTGTTAATGATTCACCTCTGAGAAACACTGAGTATTTCAGCAGGTTATAACGGCATTTAAACATGCCCAGAAGACCTTGGCATTTTCAAAGCTGGGAAAGGAAGACAATGGAGTGATGAAAGGAAATGTTTCATCACTGAGTTAATATTAAGAAAACCAGAAAGAGGGGGAAGGAGGGGGATTTTGAATATGAATATCTCAAAGATAACCTGCTATAAAAATAAGTAGGACTCCCCACTGACAGATTCCTTTCCATTAATACAACTTGAAGATGCAGGGTTGTATATCAGCCAGAAACCATGAAGTATGTTTTCACTTGACAGCTAGATACAAATACAGTGATAAAAACTTTTGGAACTTGCTAAGCACTAGGTAGAGGTAGAGGTATAGTCATCTTTTCATTTCTGTACCTATTGTCTTCATACCTGTATTATCTCTTTTGTTTATTTTGTAAATGAATACATTTATTTCACCGTCATCTCAAGCCAGGTGAATTTGGTTATTCTCTGACAGAAGATTTATTCCATTTTGAAGTATGTGCTGAACCTGCAGACAGGGACAATCAAGCAGTCTAGCATTTCCCAGCATATTATTAGAAGCTGATACTGTCTCTGCTCTAACTGGAGAGCTGATAACGTAGGCATCTACAATTAAAATGTTTTTAGATGTCAACCAAACAAATTATTTGGAATGTGTCAAACCATCTTTAAATCCATTGCTGAAGCCTTTTAGGACCAGATTTCATAAGATACATCAGGAGTAATTCAGATACAGTTCATTCTGTTTTACAAGAGGAGGGTAGATTAGATGATTTCTTATGGTCCATTCCTATTTTCCAAAAGCCTATAGGTATGCCTATAGGTATGCAATCAAAGAAGGTATTGAAGCACAGCTAGGTGACAGAGACTACCTTTAATCCAGTTAACATAGACAGTAAGAGTAATGAAGACCTCACAGACTTTTTAGAGCTGTACAGGCTTTCTGGCATCCAGGATGCATGATTGCAGGCTCCATTATTCTAATGTGCCATTTCCTGATATTTTTACCTCTACCATGTTCTCTTCCTCTAAAGTCAACAACATTTAACATATGAACCTTACTGGAGACTTAGCTATTTTGTTCCATCAAGTATATTGGAAGGTTCTTACTATGTGCCTAAGCTCAAATGGGACAAATCTTGTGCAAAGTGAATGTCACTTTTTATACACTAAGCATACAGCCCAGATTCAACTAAATTATCGCAGATTACTACATTTGCATGATTAGCTGAATTTTGATTGCTACCTTTGTGGATGTCCCTAGTCTGAAGAAAGCGAAAGAAAATGCGACATGGCTTAAACTGAAATGAGAAATTGACTGGCTAATTAACTATAATATTTACCTAGTTACCTATAAAGGAGAACAGTTCCTTAGGGATCTCCCTCTATGTCACAAACTAAAAAGTAACAAAACATTTATTTCCAGAAAAAAAAAGATTGCTGAGAAAATCATGGGCATTGTACTTTATAATCACTCTTTGTATGTTTTGGTCTGTGTTTTTATTTTCTGAACTATTTCATAAAGATAAATGATAAACTAATTGATATCTTTGTAAAAGATTTAAAAGTCTGCCTGTGTAAGAAAATATGAGCATTGAAAGGAATTTAAGCAAAGTCCTTTTATTAATAGCATACTCAGTTACCATAGCTCAGCTGACATACATTTACTTCCATTGCGGTCTCTTTATTTTTAGTCCAAGGCTTCAGTTTCTTCAGCCAGACCTTCTTCTTCAGCCAGAACGAAACAACTCAATAAAACCAGTTTGGATACAATACTCAGAACTGGTACTTACTGCAATATCCAGTGTTGGTGACAGGCTGTCTGGAGCCCTGCCAATGCTGATTTAGCAGTATATGCCAGCTCAGTGAGTCAGAAACAGTTTTTACATGTGCCAGCTCAATTGTGCAAGGTTGCTCAGAAATCCCTTTCAATTTCCAGGCAGAATAATTGCTGTGTTTCCAATCTACTTTCCTTAGGAGAAAGGAACAAAGGAAAGGAGAAGCATCAATAGAATGGCTTTTACTATGAAATTTGTAGCCCACTTTGGAAGGTCACTGCTTTGAAAATATTTCACTGTAAGTGAATATTTAGGGCATGTGATAGTGGGTGCAGATTTCTGTCATTCAAGTATGCAAGAGAGAAAAATAGTAATGGAAAAGAATAAGTGCTATGAAACAGTAGGAATAAAGGTTCAAAAAGTCACTTGCTTAGGAAAAAAATACTTTAGCAAAGACTCGGGAATGTACATGTGTAGTTCAATGTAAATTTAGCCCACATATCATATCTGAGAGCAAAAAAGAAAGATAGAGCACAGGTATGATCTCTTTAAACATGTCTTTAATGAAATGATCTGGTAACAGTATAGTTGTTGGGATAATACTTTCCTCTGAGTATAGAACAAGTTTGTAGAAAATGCCAGTTTCAGTCTAATTCCTGTAGAGTTCCTCTGTTCAGCTCACTATGAAATATGAAAACAGCATTTTTAAGAACCAAGCCAAAATAGCTATTCATCATTTGCCTAGGACAGCGTCATTACTGACTGGTTGCATAAAAAGCAAATTGTAATTTAGTCTTTATGGAAACCAGAACCCAACTGGAATAGGCTTATATTGCTTGATTTAAAGAATAGTAATAAAACTGGATAAGAGGATAAAATGTACGTTACAATAGTCACTGAAATCAGTAATCATCATTTACTGAGCACCTGTGACAAGACTGGTATAGTGTAAAACAAAGAAAAGTTGCCATCTACTCAAATTTCCGTATAAGGAAATTACAATCTCAGTAAGAGAAATAACATTGTCTGAACACCCAAACCCATGTTCCCTACCCCAAAATCTAGTTACAATAGCTGGAATAGGTGATTGGCAATAGAAATTCTCCATTCCTAGGCTTTGAATGAATAATCAGCAAGCTCAGTAACACTGTTTTTTCCCAAGGGGTGAAGCACCTCCTTATACTCCCCCTCCGTCTTTCTCATGTGACAAATGACCCTTAATTCCAATAGGTTTAAGAGTAAGATAGCTTCCTGCTATTTGTAACCTCTGAAAACCCTCTCTCAGCATTTTTGTACCAGTCTCTCTTTCTTTTCTGCTTCCACCACTGAATCTAACAAAGCTGGCTGACCTTCCCATCAGAATTCCTTCTTGAAGAGTTTTCTATGCCTGTTTTCTTTTATTTCATGTCTCACCAGCTACAGGCCTCTGTAGCTAAGGCCTAGCTTATGCCATTCTAATCACTTGAAACACTGAAGAACAGTTTCCTTTATTTGCTTCTAGACATTATTTACCTTCTACACTTCTCCAAAAGGAAGTACTCAAGAGTTCTTAACAGCTGATGAACTGCTTATAATAACCACTTAGAGGATAAAATTAAAACGAAAAAAATAAAGACTGTTTTTTAGTACTGACCCCACTTCTTCCTTAAACGTGGCTCACAACAAAAACTGAAATAAAAAGATGCAAGGGGAATTTTTTTTTAAGTTTAAAATTATTTTATCATTGTTAATGGAAATGAGCCATTTTAACAAAATCATCAATTTAAATTAAATTTCAGTATATTTTAAACTTAAAGTAATGTCAGTGTACATAGGCACTGTTAAACCAAGATTAGATGGGGTTTTGTGCCCTTCAGCTTCTCGTTTAAAACACCTGCATTGAAAGACATATGCAAAAACTGTAAGACCAAAAAATGTTTAAAACTGTAAAATCAAACATATTTTCAAGTAGAAAAACTGGATACAAAAGCTGAATTTGCAAGTGTCCATGTAATCCGTTGTCTACGGGGTTGGTTGTTCATAAACCACATTCTTATGTTGCAAAATTTAGCTCATGATAGACCTTGAACTTCTCTGAGAGAAATGTAGCCATCTGAGAAATGTAGCAGGTGTCATTGCAAAATATTGCACCGTGTGATGATATTACAAGTGTCATAGTGACATATTATGCCAGATTTGTGGTCTGGCAGTCTGTACAGATCATCTACTGAGATGTGCAAATACATAATGGGGACAGAGAATACTATGCCCTCTTTGTAGGATGGAAACCGAGTTCCTATTGACAAGGCAAAAACTTTGGAACAAAAGAGATGAACAATTTAGACTTCATTTCTGAATTATATGTATCTTTACTCAGGGATATATGCATGGTCAAAGGCTATAGGGACCAGCAAACTTCCACTTAATCGCATAACCTGAAACCCGATATTAAAACAACTTGTGTGGTCTTCATTGTTAATCATAGTCTGTCATTTTTTCTACTACTGAACTAATCTTACTACTGATGAAATGTCACAATGCGTTTCTGCACAGCTGCTGAGAAAAGTGAATGTGTTGGTCAAATGACTTTTGATATAAAATATCTAACTTTCTGCAATAGCAGCTTTGAAATGACTGTCAGAATAGGGAAGGTTTGAACAGCACTAGTTAGTCTGATGGTTGGCAAATACAATACTGGGCACAGTGTGTTAATTATGTTGTCTACATGGGTGGCAGTTCCTTATGATACTTGTCTACATGCATGCAATTTAAAAAAAAAAAAAAGGAAGAATAGTGAGAACATGGGGATTTTGATAGTGATGGATCACTGAATTCCCTCAAAAGAATACAGCTGGTATTCTCAAGAATTCCCAAGATAAATATGCAGCAATAATATAGCTATTCTCATGCCTTATTCTCTTCTCTTTACACAAATACGTGTAAATGGTCTTATGTAGAATTGTTAGGGTTTGGATATAGAAATGGTCTCAGAAAACTCTTACTTCAGTCTTGATTCTGCCTCTGATTTGCTATAAAATGTCAAACACAATGTTCTTCCCAGATTTTCCAGTAAGAGCACTTTGGTTCTGTCCTTTCTACTGAGTCTGTTTTGAGATACTGGAGCATGTTGTCTGCCTTTTCCTCTACTACTCAGAAAGCAAGATCCTGTTTCTACTGATTACACTATTACGGTATATTCCTACAGACTAGAAGGGAACAAGATCTGCTTGAGAGCTCTTGCAGTCAGTAAGAGATCATGAGGCTTTCAGCTGTTTGTAGGCTTGCCTTGTCAGTTTGAGCAACAGTGAAAGTTCAACACTGAATATCATCATTCAGTGCTGATAGCCATAAATTGGGCAGATTATTTAGCATTTATATATATACAACATCCCTCAGAAGTTTCCCAAATATTCTGTAGAGTAGCTTCATGCTTTCTGTGCAGCAGTCCACCCTTTCTACTTAATACTAGCTTTACAAAGCTTCACAAAAACCATTCACCCCCATTGTTCCACAGTATTTTGCATGTTGTCCAAAGATACCTCCTAACTTGGTTTGCAGTCAATCCAGAGGAATAACCCAGATTCTCATCTACAAATTGATGAATTACAGGATTATATGACAGGAGAAAAAAAACTGAAGCCTAATGTTTTCAGATTGCTTGGATGTTGTGAGACAGGGCATCCCTTTAGCTAATTAGAGTCAGGTGAAGTAATTTGAGTAAGGTAAAGCAATTACATCTGAAAGTTCCTGGCTGGAAAAATATGCAATAGGTTGAGCATATGAATGGTAAGATTGTATCTTTGGGCTGGTTTATGACAGTGGCAAATGAGCACTCATTTATTCATAGTGAAATCTGTTTACACTGATAGACTTACCTACATATAAAAAAGCAATAGAGTAATGCTCCTGACACATCTAAAATTCAAGGTTTGATTTTACGTATTAAATTTGAAGCTATTGAAATAAATATGTCAGAAAGAATTATCAGAATGGAGAGAATGAACACTGAATACAAGGAATCTTCAAGTAGGATGCTATCTTTATTATTTAAATGAAGAATGTATAGACTTATATCATAATCAAGGCTTTATCCATTCAGCTGAAATGTGTGAACCTACACAGGAAAAAAATGTATTCATTTTTGCATTAAACTGATGAAAACTTTCCAAATTTACCCTCTGTATTTTTTCTTTTACAGATACGTATCTATCAAGCTTATGATTACTAAATGCAGTTCTGTCACATTAAAAAAATGTATCTGTGAAAAAGATGAGATGACTGTGAACAAGGCCAGTGACACTGAGCTACAGCAGGACAGAATAAAGCAGAAGGTTTGATAATGAGAGATTACACTTTCCAGCTATTCTTGAGGACCAGAGGGAGGGAATTATTTGGTTTATGCTGGCAGCAATTTCCCTAAGCCATGTGAGATGGCATACCTCAAGCTGTTGCAAATGTAGGCAGAACAACCACAGGCCATGGCTCTTGGTTGGATCTAGATTCCCTGGGGTATAAAATATATTGAAAAGGCTCCTAAATAGGGGCTGATCACTTAATTTGACTGTTTGAATGGAAGTCCCGCATATTCTTCAATCACTAACACTTGTTCACAGCTCCCTTGAAGCTTAATAATCACTTCTGATTTTTTTTTAAATTAGATTAGCTGCTCATGGTTACAGTTTTACAACTGTAACATATCAAATGTGTTAAGCGGTACTTATGCACTGTCCCCTTTTCTAGGTTCTGTAAAGCTGCAATGAACAAAGGTTATTAAGTTCCTGCTGTGTTAAAGTTTCCTACAGGTCAGTTTTAATAAACTGTTTGTTTCTTCAGAAATGTACAGTGGCCACATTAATCCCCAGTCCTTGAAAACTTAAAACTTAAACAACCTTTCCCAAAGAACATTTGAAAAGAGAAATATATTAGTATTCATTTGTGGATATTAAAGGAGCCCATGATTTATCCTTTTTTCTGTAAGGAAACTGTGGTTAATTGCAATCGTTAAAGATTGTGTTGTACATTTTTCTGAAGCGACACTACTTACAGCCTTTTCTCCTTCATAATGTCACTGCAAGAAAAAATCATTCAAGGTTTTCAGTTTTAGTGAACAAGAAACACCTTTATCAAAATACAAAAAACATCTATTCTTATGCAAATTCTATGTCAGACATATAAATGACCCTTTTAGTCATACCTCTACAGGAGTTGATTGATTCACGCTACTAGTCTAAAATATACGTACAAATCACAGCACTAAGAAAAATTTCTTTTCAGAATGTCAGATAATGTAAACTTTATTATAAAATACTTCACAATTACAGATATTGTATTTCAATTTAAATCCAGTCAGGTGTTCTGTAAGGATAATAAGCCTCAAACTGAAATAAGTCACTTACACTAAAAATGTACTGACTTTATCGACCTAATTATGTTTAGATAGGTAAGAATGTAAATGCATGTATGTGTGTCTGTTTGTGTGTGCATCATACAGACCATTTGTAAATTGCCATAAAGATTAGTCACCTAATTAGTTGCTACTGTATATTATTTTTTAGAAGATCCAGATAGAGGATACATTGGCAAATGTTCAGACCATCTTTATGTTATTATATCTAATTGTAAACATCAACACATTTAATTATCATGCAAGCATGAACAATTATGTCATTACTTTGTAAACATGCATGAAAGGTTATGCATCACTGCCATGTATTATAAAATATTAGTAATATCATGAAAGACAACTATACCAAACTTCTTCCCCAGTCTTTCATTTACTCATCATTTGAGAAAGTCACAATAATGAGGTTACTAACTCAGAAGATTGTTTTTCTGATGGATGGAGAATATGTATCTGTTCCATCTGAAATATTGAGGGGTGTCTGCATTATCTTTCCTTTAATATCTTGTTGAAGTTACTTACACAGGTTTATACATTCTTGACACTATTTAGTCATATACGTGCCACCACAGAAAACAGAAGCAATCATCTATTTTCCTTCTGAAGAGGCCTGATGAAAACTAACTTACACATCTTTAAAGATATAGGGGAGAAAATAACTAGGATCATAGAAGCTGCATTGTGCTTTTTAATTTGTTTGAAAGCAGATAAGGAGTAGGCTAACAAAAAGGTAGTAATTTTATATTAGCATTTTTACACATGCTTCTACACATAAAAGACACTGATTTTAGAAAATGTCTAGACTTAAGGTTGTCTAACACTTTACCATTTTAATATTCAATTTTGACTGGCGTTTCAATTTGCTAAATTTTCAAACTCTGGACTGAAATTCTCATGTCAGGTGTTGGATGTCGAATATTTTTCAAAGATTTGCTAACACAATAAAAGCCTTTCATAAGGAATTCTTAGCCCATGCATGCTTTGGAGCAGAAACCTCAATTTTGTCCAGCCAAATACAGCCAAGTTATGAACTTTTAGATATTACAGTTCATGTTGTACTAAGGAATATCACATACTAGATCTTAGTAAGAAGCTTCTAGAATTGAGCAATATAATTTCCTGAACAGTAGGCATGCTTAACTCAATAGTGCATGACACTAAGTGCACTAGGCACCCTTCATCTCTACCCAGCAGCCGACAGGCCCGTACAGTCTAATGTACTCCAATTTAAAGAGACTAGGTCAAGGCCCAAAGTGGTTTAGGTATGTCAGCGTCAAACTGCATCCATTCTAATAAACCTGCTAAGACCACAGGCTCATTAGCTACAGGGCAGCAATCTGTCAACATGACTATATTATTTCCTGCTTAATTGCTCCAGAATTATTCTGCTGTGAGAAAAATACCTGTGAAGCATGCTTGGAAAATGGCTGTAACATCAGCTTAAAGACAATAGCCTACTACTTACCACCTATTTTTCCAGATATACTACTAAAGCTCTGTGCTGGTGAATATATACAAGATGCAACATAGTTACAATGCAGCTAATTCTTGCTATTTATTTTCTGGCAAAAAATCAGAAATTGTATATCTTGCAGTGCAAGAATGTTAATGTTCTAAGTTAGAAGCTCAAAACTCTAGGAAACCCAAGAATTCAGATTGATTCAGCAATGTTAATTCAGCCCTCACACATATGTTTTAGGCTGTAGTCCTTATTTATCTGTTCTTGCAATAATTTTTTCACATTTTGCCTAATTGAATAGACTACACTATGTTCTGGAATCATATCAACGATAAACTGTGACGGAGAATAATGGCCATCCATGATGTAACTAGGAAAGCCTGTAGGAGCAGAGTATGTCTGGAAATGGTAGGTGAAGGGTAACGGATTTGAATTGTGACAGTGAGAACTGAATCTACCACAAAGTTCTAATGTGATGGTAATCGAGACACTTAAATCAAAAATTTCACATATGGCTGCTAATGGCTGCTAAAAATGGCCACATTTTCTGGGTACCTATTTGAGTCATCCTTGGCAGATATATAGAAGTGCCAAGTGATCACAGCTGTGACTGAAATGAGTTGGATCTTTGCTTGTTATTTAAAATGCTCTGAAAAATCAGGCCCAAACTCTTTCAAATTAGCTAAATATTAGTGAAAACTTGATAATTTTAATTTCTTTCAAAACTTTAGTTTTTTCTACAGACTTCCTTAATATTGGCAGAATTCTTTTACAAGTTCTTGAGTTTTTAATCATCATGCAGTTTTAATACAGAATTTTTTGTTGTTTTGATGTAGTTTACATCGGTAGACTTAAACGCCCAGACTCAAATGACCTATATTCCACCAAAGTATCTATGCCTAGTGTCAAATTCAGAAATGACAATAATGCTTGCAATACTGTTTTCACTTGCAATAAGCCAATTTAGCCTCTGAAAGAATTTAGCACTGTAGTGTTAGGCAGACTGTAAACCTTAGCTGGTTAAATGAAATTTCAGATGGGCATAGAGATGCTATTTCCATTGCATTATCCAGGAAGTTCACTTCCTTGCTTGTTTTCCCTGTTCCTACACCCACTGGAAATGTGGAGTGTCTTCATCATATTCAGAAACTTAAAGACAGCATCATGCAAGGACATATGTTGAAGACTGAGATAATCAAGCATACATCAAAGATTTCAGTTTCTGACCTCTGAGCTACTTCCAAGCTAGCTTTCATCTGAGATGTGGTTTTATTTTTTTTAATAAATTAAATTAATTGACAGTTTATTTCCTGGTGGTAACAAGATCATATTTATAAACAGGATATATCCTGTATATCCTACTTTGTAACAATAGAGTTTTAGTAGGAAAACTTGGTTACTTCTAGCTAGTGGAAGAAATTAGCCTGGGAGGATCACAGAATCACAGAATGGTTGAGGTTGGAAGGTCATTAGTCCCACCACTTGGTGAGCTAGAGCAGGTTGCCCAGAACCGTGTCCAGTCAGGTGTTGATTATCTCCACAGACGAAGACTTCACAGCTTCACTATACTGATACACCTGTATTCAGGTTAGCTTATATTTATTTCTACATTTTATTTCCTTCTTGAATTTCCTAAAAGTCCTCCCTGCTAAACGGTTATACCATTGTAACATAGCAGGGGTGAATATTCATCAGTTTTCGTCAACCTTTAACCCACTTCTAGGAGAACTACTTTCTTAAATCAAATGCAAATTAAACACAGTACCTTCCAAATATAATAATCCTATCAAATAAAAGAAGCAAATCAAAAACTTATAGAATGAAAGTCACAATGATTTTGACTGAATTCAGTCCCTGTTTTTACAGCTTTTCATCCACTCTACAGATTTAAACTGTATAGTCTGCATTTTCTACTCAGGCACTGAGCCTGTAAAGATGTAATGCATGCTTAAATTTAGTGGATTTTATCTACATTGAATTCCACAGCATTAAAGTTTTCCATGTTGTAAAGTTTCCATGTTTCACATGATTGTTACACCATTGTAGAAGAGCTGGTGTTTGTGGTCTGAGAATCAAAGTTTTCTGCAGTTTTGTTGAATATCATCTGTTCTTCCTGAAAATCAAATTTTTGAGGACTTAAAAATTGATTGTATTCTTGTTACTTTGCTTTGATCTTGGAAGGGAATGTAGGAAAGGAAAGAGAGAAGAGTAGTACTCTGAGCCTCAAAGTGTCAGGTCATGGAATTTTCAGTGCTGGTGTTGGTGCAAATTGATCAAATCGGAGTAAGAGGAAATCGTAACATGAAATGGGGGAGTGTTTCTGAAGAGAGAACTTAAGTTCTTTTAGAAATCTTAAGTTAATGACTGGAAAATTATGGGAGATTCTGAGCTAAGAATGTTTGGATTGCATTGTCGAAACTGAGTGCAGAAAAAGTAAAATAAATCATGTGTAGAATTGATGGTGTGCATATTGATATAAGAGGGCAAGACTTGAGCTAGATTTGAATGAATGAAATTGAGAGTGGAAACAGGGAAGAGGTGACACAGTGATAAAAATTTATCCCAACCTGTCGTTACTACAAAGTGTCCCAGTTTTCTATTTTAGCACTGAAAATGAGATTTAGTGCCCCCCCCCCCCCTTTTTCTGAATTCCTGGCCAGCTTCCCTTTCCCTGTGCCAGAATGTTTCCCTGAGAACCCCTGAACACAACACCCCAGTTTTTCACTTCAAAAATATGATCAGTCTGCAAGGAGTTAGAAAGAATCTACAGATTGCTACTGACTTACCAGTTATTTTGGCATCATTTTCCAATTTTCCACATGACCTATCTTGGGAGATATTTTAACTCACATTGTGAATGACGCTTCCAAATGGAAACCTCTATCTTTAATGGTTGATTTTTTCGCACCAGCCAGTCTCATAATTTTGATCTGAGTAACATCTTGGTCTGATGCTTTTCATATTTGCTATCTTTGCTTTCAGCTAGATCAGTGTAAACGAACAAGTATTCAGTTAAGTGTCTCAGTCTACTGAAGTACAATTTATTCTGAATTTTGGTCTACGATATCATGAGGGACAGTAGAGGTTCAAAATACACACTGACTTCCTAGAATGTGGTTAGCCCTTTGGTAACCATTCACCTTCATTAGCTGAATGAATATGTAGTATACCTGTCTGACAAATAATTACTTATTTTCAGGCAAAGTGATTCCAAATATCTGTCATCACAACTAGAAATCTAGAATCTCACCAGAAGTCCCTGGATGTAAATGTAGATTTGATGTTTCAAGGATAGAAGAGGATGGACAGAAAGGGAAATAAAACCACTGATCTTTGACAGAAAAGATAAAATAGATTCTGACTTCCTCATCCCTACTTATCTGGGAATGACTTTGCAATTCACTTTCAGCATATGTCCAGTGGGGAGGAAACAACATAATCTGCATTCTCTTGGATTCTGAAACATTTGCCATCCTACTGGGATGGTGGTTGTTCTCCCTCTTTTTGGCAACAGAGTAAAAGGAAAAGAACTTTCCTCATCTGTTTGTGTCAGAGAATATATTCCACTACCATTCAAAATGCAGTTTTCCCCCATAAGGAGTAAGCCGTAGTAGTTAGCTTCCTAAAACAGCCTCTGGATGGAAGTGCAATGTGTTCCAATACAGTTTGCTTTCACATGTGCAACTTGTTTGTGACTCATGAATCCCCATCAATATGCCTTCTGTAGAAGACGTTATAAATGCCACCAATCTTTTATTTGTATTTGAATCACATGTATAAGGCACTGAGATTTCATAAGATACCAAGCAGATTTTGAGAGGACAGCATTTTTCAACTCCAGAAAATAAAAAAAAATCATTTATGAGCAAGATTTTAGTGAAAAGTCAATGTGAAACAGCAACAGAAATTCCTGACAAAGCGTCCCTCCCCTTCAATCCCTCCCACTGCCTCTCCGTTGTCATCCTTCTTAAGTATCACCTCTCCTTTCCATCAGGACTGGCACTCAAGGATACCAGATGGCAGCCTCAAGATTGTAGCACCCTCTAATGTCTGCCCTTTACTGTCTGGCAAAAGTGTTGACATTTCTGCCTTGAATGAGAACTGAAAACATTTAAAAATATATTCAACATGAACAGTCAGTGTCTAAGATGTTGTTTACACACTGCTAATGGGCTTTGACTTTAATAGAATGATCCTTAGGTCTGCAGAACCCACAGTCAGGTGCGAACTGGATATTTTCTTCAGTTATTTCCATTACATTAGAGAAATAACCAGCCTTGCTGCCCATGTACTTAAAAGCTGCACATACTATTTCCACCAGCAAATATGAAGGTACTGTTGCGGGTTTTCTTGCAAGCATCAACCAAGTTATGAGAGTACAATCTCCTAGATCAGCCCCCAGGAAGCTCTGCCTCCTCCCCTGGGAGGAGTTGTCACATGGGTAGGATCAGGAAGAGATCAGGCTTAGAAGTTTAAGGGGCAGAAATAAGAAGTTCATGTGCTATAAAACACTTGAGTCTTGAGAAGTTACTGGATTTTAATACTCACTGTCAAGGTTTTTGTCTTTAGTTGTGCAGTGATGCTCAGGAGCTAAATTGTACAAACACGTCTTTGTCACTGAAAGTAAAATTAATTTATTTGGTAGGCTGGACTGAGCGCAGACATAATGGAGTGTATTGTTCATTTCTAAGAGTAAGCTTCAGGGGCATCTCTGGAATTCTTTCTTTATGAAGGACTCAAAATAGGGACCTGAATCCATAATCCATAAGGTGTTTTCTGTAAAACATTAGTCAGTCTCAACGTACAGTACAGCAGAGTTACAAGAAGCTCTTAGTATGTCATGGTATTGGACACTGGCTGAATGCACCCCTGATACTATTTAAGAAAGCACTGCAACTCCAGCAACTCATTTGTAGCACAGCATTATTTCTGATGGACACTAAAAAGACCTGTTTGTCTCCTCTTCATCATAAACTATTAGATAACTCTTACTATAAAGTTTTTGAGACAGCATTTCATATTTTACATGTTTGCAGAATTTTCTTTTCTGTTGTTGTTAATTTGTCTTTAAATTATTCCTGGTTGTTAACAGGCAGAAAATTCCCATTAACAATATATATACGGCCCTTTAATCCTCAAATACGTGGAACAATTCAAGACATATGGGTGACAAAATGTAGGACATAATTTACCAACAAGTCCCTCGGATTAATGTATACTGCTTAAAGATTTAGCACAGAAGGACTACACATGTCTGGGAAATGAATACTACTTTCTGCTTGCAAACCCTGTATTTTGACAGGGCATATTGTCTTGAGATAGAACATCAGAAAAAGAATGAATAATTTAATCAGAAATAGATGAGACAAATAGTATAGCGGACAGTACATGGATTTCCTTCTTGAAAGCCGAAGTCTACCCATGCTTCACATGACCAGGCAACCATTCCACACTAAACAATGAGCTGATCGGAAGTAGGTTTCTTCCTGTTAGTTTCTAAACCAAATAAATAAAACATTCAGAATGCTAGCAGATGCAGTGAGTTGTTCTGTGGATTGAAGGAGGCACATAGCTTTTAGTGCCCTTATTAAAAGACTGTAAGGTCATTTTAAGATTAAAACTACTACCTGGTTCATCTGAATTTTTTTAATCAATTTTTTATTCAACAAAACAATGAAAACAGTAGGGTTCATTTCCATGAAAATATTACATATATTTACTTTTGGCATTCAAGTTTTTATCTGGAATAATATTGCATACAATTTGTTTATCTGAAAAAATTGAATACCATCGTACTTCATTACACATCTCCCTTCTCTTCCTCAGCAGCATGAAGAACTGTAGGACAGAGTTATTTTTAGATGGAGTGAGCAGAGTGAGAAAATCTGTGTCTTACTTAGGAAAAAAAACTTACATTAAGAACTAAATATGAATGGTCTCTTTTGATCAGAAGAGGTGGAATAAGCATGTGGGACACAAATGGCATATGTCAAGATGTGCTGTTCCTGCATTTCCTTACTGTTCTTTCATATTTCAAATGCTGTTTTATTTCATCTTTACATTACAACATGCTGAGTGATAGGGTTAGAGAGATCTAGGGTTTTTTAATTTGCACGTCTAAACCCTGTTTATTGGTATTTTGATGACATCTAGTGGTGACAAAGCTGTTAGCCAATTTGATGTCCTATGCTGATGGAGCAGGATCATTGCATTATGAAGAATGCTTGTAACTGTGGGTGCAAGGCTGGCATTTTGTAAGCTGCAGAAGAAAAGGCTCTTCTTTCGGTGCCTAATCATAGGGAACAGTGAATTTCTGGTACTTTCAAATACATAGGAACTGTTATTCTGGTAGATTATTTTAAGATTTCAAAGTCAGGTTCCACTGATATTGTCAAGAGTGGTAGCAAAATAGAAGACTAGAACCAGGGTTAGACGATCCCATAGTGAAACCTTGATAGCCAGCCTGTTCTTCAGTCTCAACCCACTGCCAACAAGATAAAAATATTGTGTACAAATTGTAAGTGCTTGTATGCAATACAGCAATACCTGGTGCTGACAGAAAGTCGCAGAAAACGTGGTGGCTTTAGATGTGTCTAAATGAAGGAGAATGAATCTTAGCTGCCCTGGTTGTGAATATCAAACCAGCTTTACATACGTTAGATGGCTGCCTTTGTTAGAATTCACATCCATATCTGCAAAATCAGTCTCAGACCCAGTGTATGCAATAAAGCAAAAAAAAGAAATCAAGCTGTGAGAATTCTCTTTTCTCTCCCTCAGAGAATTAGTGCTGAATAGAGATACTTTGGTTGAACAGCACTATTTTCTACAACACAAACATTTTATTTTTAATAAATATTTATGAGGAGTTGGCAGGGGAGGAAGAGGTTATATTTTGTTGATTAGAAAAAACAGTGATTCAATAAATGACATTAAGCTACTGGCTTTTCTGCTTTTGTTTCAATACTATGAATATGTAGTGAGAGCGTGTGTGAGAGTGAGAGAGAGAGAGGGAGTGTGTGTGAAAAAAAAAAAGAGTGTGTGAGACAGGTGGCAGTGGGGTTGCTATAGCAATTACTTGTCACTAATGATAGGAGGGTAATTACTGCAGCAAATTCCCACATAGCTATTCAGCACACAAGTTAGATTATTTCCCATCCTAAAATATTCTTTCTGTATGTGCAAGATTACCTTTTTCTCCAGATGACTACAGGCTGCATTTCTAAAATTTACCATAGTGTAAAACCAGAAGTTCATTAATTATGGTGTCACTGGAATCAGAATTTAGTCACCCCATCAATTTTGAAAAGGACAGTGAAGTTCTGTCTTTTGGGGTCTACTTTTCCCAAGACACAATACAAAATTTTGTTTTTCAGAACACTTTTTCTAAGTTCAATGTCAAAAGCATGTTGAGGTCACCTTCACTGTTGCATTCAAGTAATCGAGATCAGTATGTGATTGAGTCTAACTCATCACTTAATTGCACAAGATGTAAATCAGGTTTTTCTGCAGTGAACTAATAAAATTAAACTATTAATAACTGTACAAACAACTACAAATCAGGCCATGTTTGAAGGAAAATAGACTCAAGCATTGAGAGAGTCATTGAGAGAGTTTCATTGCAACACGTTCATTGGTATATTTTTCATTTCCTCTCTTTCCATTATTTGCAGCTTAATAGTGGTTTATCAACTCATGCAAATCAGAAAAAAAAAAAAAGCTATATTGCATTTCATCTTTAGGGTGGCTCATTCTGCAGTGTTTAAAACATTTCTAAAGGAATAAACATAGATGCAACTTTGCTAATATATATTATGAAAATTTTTGGTTTGTGTTATCATCACTAATAAAATCGTCTCAAAAGGTATGTTCATTACCACAAAACCATGGTGTTACCTTGGCTACAGTATTTCTTAATGATTCTCTTTTCCTTAATGATTCGTTTTATCCTTTTACTTGCCTTTTACTAATGAAAACACGGATTATGGACATTACCTTTTAATTAACTGGTGGCAAATATGTGGAATTACAAGCTGCTTTAGAGAGTTCATTTTTTCCCCCCAGCTGGCTGGACTGTGATGGTTTGAGGGAATACAAAATATTTTCTGTCTTTTCAAAAAGATGAAGTAATGGACTTCATAACTAAGGGCTGGAAAGATAGCACCTAGGCTTCTTAGGTGGATGAGATTGTCTATTGTGCCATAATTAACAAATGCCTGATGCACTCCAACTTAGGTGTATTTCTTTCTTACTCACTTGTTATAAAATTTAAAAGTGTATATCTCTCTGGTTACTGATATTAAAAATAGTGCAAATCCACTTACCTAGGCTTATTTCACTTTCCATCCTTGAGGCAATTTACTGATAAATTAATTTTTCCCACTTTTGTTTCTCCAACATTGTATTTTATTAATGTAAAAAAAAAAAAAAAGATAATAGTTATTTGGTGTGATAATATTGCTAAAAGAAATCCTTATAATATGCAACTGTTTGGAGTTATTTTTAGTACAATTGAGTTATGTCAATTCATAGTTAAAAACAGGTTAATATGCTGGAAGTTAAAATCCACTTGCCAGCTGGTGACCTTGTGCAGTAATTAAAATAATACTTGCTATAACAACATGAATAATTGTATGTTTAAATAAGGATTTTCACAATTTCCTTTCCTTTGTTTATGCCTCAGGTGAACATTTCATAAATGGGAAGGTTGATTTCTAATCTGCTTCTGATGTGTGAATCAGTAAATCTTATGAATCAGTTTCTCCTCAAAGACAGCACTTGAATTCCCAAGGATTTCATGAAAAGCACTTCCCATTTTTCTCACTAAAAATATATAGCTTGATGCCAATTAAAATTCAGCGCACAGCATATCCAGTAGCACTGATAAACAGTAAAAACATGTCAGAGAGCAAGATGGTTTCCCCAACTGAATGGAAATCTCAACAAGCAGTTAACCTACAATAGGAAGAAACTCATTACTGGGATACCTTGCTGCCTTTCAGCACTTGAAAAGCTGATTAAAGAAATAATGAAGCGAAACTATATAAAATCCTGGCAAAAGCGGTAGAGAGGATAATGACAGATATTTTAGCTTGCACCAATACTTATTTTGGCTCCGAACAAGAAAAACAAATATTGATCGGACCACTACATGTTACATTAATGTACAAGAACAATTTCTTCCCCAAAACCCCACATTGGTTTTATTGTTTCAGCTCTTTGACTCTTGATGACTTGAGTTCAAGTCCCAAACGGACTTCTGATCAGCAGGGTAGCTGATTTCAGAATAAAGAGAGAAAAAATGTGTAAACTTGGTGAAGTGCTCCACAAGCTCCAGCTTGCAAACCTCACAGCGACTGCAGCCCATCCAGCTCACAAACTCTCACCTAATACAACATGCTGTAAGTTGTGAAGAAATGTGTTTAAGTATAAATAGTCTCTACTGGCTTCAGGAAGCAAAACTGTTCCCTTAGTTTAGTCAACACATTGCTTGCTGGGGAAGCTGAGAGGCCAATGTCCTATGCTCACCAGTGATTTCTCCCTGTAAAATGAAAGTTAGCAATAATTGTGTGTATAATATTGTCTATTAGGTGGTGCATAAAGGCTTGCTTTGTATGTACATACTGTAGTTGTATAGAAAACATTACAGAGTGAGCCTGCTTTTAGCTTGATGCCTCATACAGTGGTAATTAAGGAGAACAGTCTTTTGATTTGCTACTCTTTGCAGTTCTGCAGGAAAAACTGAGTTTAGGTTATCTTGTGCTGTGCATTGTTGCCATGTTTAATCTTCTGATTCGCTAGGAACAATTACATGCGACACCTATGGGGAATTTAATTGCTTAGCTCCTGCCTCTACGGCAATTGTAATTATGGTGCAGTACTATTTGGGGGGAAAAAAAAAAAAAAGAGAGAGGAAAAAAAAGTGCGGTGGTTTTTAGAACATAGCACTGAATAATATCAAGATTAGATTTATACAACAGCATAGCTCCAAGAATTCGCTTCCAGAATTAACCCTGTGTTTCTTTTGATGAGAGGCCAGACAAAATAAAGCATTGGTTATTGTAAATATCCTCATGTAAAGCTTTCCATTCAAGCCTATCAAATGCATTTATCCTCCCAATATATGTGGGAGCTAGCACAGCTTCTTTTTTTTCCCCTCCTTCTCCAGCTGAGGAAACTAAGGCACAGAAATGTGCTGCCTGACTTGTCTTTATGAAAAATCCAAAGGAGAGCAAATTAGTATGTGAGAAATTTTGAATCTCTAGCATTTCCAAGCTCCTTTGACTTGTCATGGATGTAGCTTTGAAAGAAACATAATGGGACAAACACATGCCTTTTTAAGCTATAAGACCTCAAAAAAATCTGTAAATTGGAACATCATAAATAAACGAATAAATGTTGCTACACACTATTCTGCTGATAATTCCTGTCGAGCAGAATTGAAGATGCCATTGTCTGAATCACCCTGCACAACCCCAACCAATGGAAGTTGTATACAGGATTATTCTATTGCATTCTGAAGGAAATTTTAAAGAAATTCCAAAGAGCACTACTGCATTAGAATTTCTTTTATTCCTTATTGAAAAGAAAGAATGATCACTGCTTCATTTGTAGTAAGGAATTTTTATATCTTTCATCATCTAGATGATCTTGATAGCAATTCAGTTAGAAATTAAACTCTCATTGGGAAGTCCTCCAGTGGCTTCATGAGTTAACACTCTTTTAGAAGTGGTCTACAGATCAAAATCAGGACCAATACTCCAAAGAACAGAGCCTGTTCTGGCTGAAGGACTCATGACATTTAATAATAATGCTGAGGTTTATTTGGCTCAAAGAAACACTAATCATACAGAAGTGAAATTTACTCACAATTTTCCATAAGATACCTGTCACCTTCAACATCTGCTGTACTCCCCTTTAAATGATACACAACATGGCCAAACATGTGACCTATAGATAGCAAAAAGGCAACCCACTCCTTTGGTATAATTATACTGTACAAGAAATATACGTTTAAGATAACTACTAGGTTTTTCTCCTTGCAGCCTATCAAACATACGTTTAGTCATGCCAGAGAAGGTATAACACTATAATTGCCTGTATGACTCCTGGTAGCATTTAGAAAATGTGCTGCAAAAGTGAAGGTGCACGGTACATACCCCTGCAGATCTGCTGCTGTGATTAACCTGAGAAATTTGGTATGAGAAAGAAAGTAACTAAGAGAAATGTGTTTTCTTCAGATAATTATTAACTTCTTTTGATACTGACATCAACAGAACTGACAAGATCTCTTTGAAAGTCAAGATTACCTTTCTGGAAGTTTTGCATTCTTTGTCATTAAAAGAAAAAATATCTATATTGACATTTTAAGCTTTTTCTAAGTTTCGTGTTAAAAAAGCAAAGGAGCTGATGGAAGATCCTTGAAGGCCAAAGGGAACAAATCTCATACAAGAGCCACTATAATTTTTTCCACATAGTATATCCTTTAATTTTTTTCCAGTGAGTAACTGTAACTACTTACAGCTATGACAATAGCTAATCACTTCACTGAATTAGCAGTTCCATGTGTGAACTATCCATATCCATTCTCCCTACCTTTTATTATGACTTCTTCTGGTCTGGTACAAGACTGGTCAGGTTTTCAATTCAGAACATAATCTGTGCATTCAAAGCCAATGTGACAATCTCCCTGAGAAATCAGCACCTGGGAACTGTCATTTGAAGACCTGTATTTTGCCACCATCTGGCCAAACAACATTGGATAAGTCACTCGAAGTCTTTGTTCTTTGAACTTCTCATTTCTAAAGTAAAGATATCATGAACCAATATTTGCAAATTGCTTTGTGCTTCTGTTGTAGGTTTAAAGTCATTTTTGTCTTTACTGTACCTTAAAACCATGTTCTGACTTTGTTTCCTCCAAATTTACATATCTAACCCTCAACCAACCTCAAACTGCATCCCTTGTTTTATAATGTGAACAGTACAGGCATAGTACAGAAGAGAAGAGACTCCAAACAGTGAATCTGAATGCACTTTTAAACATGCTTTTCCATTGCAGATATTTGCAAATGAAACCCTGTGATGCAGCATTTAATTCCCACGAGAAGTGCTATTCTCATTATATTTTCTGTCTGTATACAAGCTTCTGCTGTGTCACTTGTATTGCCATTTTCAGCAGGGACTCAGAAGAGAGAAAGGATAGAAACTCAGGCAGAATTACTAAACTGTAACACAAAGATAATGAACTCTAATGCAACAGGACAGCAAATTAAAAGACTGGGAAGTTGTTAGCCCATGTAAAAATAGGAAGAAAAAGAGCTTTATTCCATACTTTTGAAGCGTTCTTCAAAGCTCAGAGAGCCTACTAAACGAAGCAGTCCAGTTAATCTGCCTAGAGCTCCACAGTTCGGCTCTCTTTACAAAAGAAATCCAACCAGACATTTTTAAGAGCAATTATTTTTTTATGAAAAGGAAATAACTAAGACCTGGAAAGGCACATTAGGGGCTAGAAGACACACCAATCAGGAAATGGTTTAAGGTTCCCATTCAGCTCAATTTGTTTTAAAGTATTTCAAACTCCCTGAATACAGCAAATTCTACAAATAGCCAAGTGGCTGGGAGACATAGTGCATATTGCCAAACAGATTTAAATGCAGAACCAAGACTTGTTTCCCAAAGCAGTAGAGGGTGATTATAACACTGTCTAGTCTTAAGGCAAGGCTCGTCTCCGCTGTTTTTGTGTATTTCCCTACCAGAGTTCTAACGTTCCCCTTCTGTGCAAATATACCTATAGAAAACCCATACAGAAATTTGGTAGTTCCAAAAATGGCATGTATTTGGTAAAATCGTGCCGTGGTTCACAATATTATCAACCACAAGCATCCAAGCATCCTAAAACACTCCCTGTACTGTGCTTTGGGACCAAAATTATAATAATTTTAAAATATACATTTAATAATACATTTTAGAATTTTATTTCCTTTTTATTTTTAAAACTCTTGTGAAAATCTAAATCATATGTTCATTTTTTTTGAGAAACATGAAGTCTAGGAATTTATATTTTTATTAAACAAATCCTCAGATTCCCCTCCATCCAAATAATTTTAGCAGCTGAAACATACAGAAATGCACCACATATCACACGACTGTGAAAAAATCTAAAGATGACAATGTTGGATCCATGGGCTGCAGTTTAGTTTTATTGCACCAGAAGTTTATGGGTACTGTCAGGTGAAAGGGTACAAACCCATTGTAATCCTGACCTTTTCAAGTAACGCATTCTGCAAATGCTCTGACACTTCTAATTTATGGGATGGGTGTATTTTCTTTTTTTCTGGAAAAAATAAGGCATCTGAATCTCTTCATCTATACAGGAACCTGAGAACTGAAAGAAATTAAGACAATATTTCCAGATATTTTGTGGAAAAAAGCACTACCGCTCGGGAAATCAGATATTCAGCTGTGTCTTCAGGTTATAGAAAGCTACGACATAATCTTTCAGCAGAATGAGAGAGACTTGCGAAGTCCTTTGCGAGGCTTGCAAGACAGAATAATTCAGAACATTTCTAACAAGACTATTGACTGCAAAAGCACATTTTCCTTCCACTTACCCACATTTCTGATTTTAAAGGCCTGCACTATAATGATGAAGTATATGGAGCTGAAAAACCAGTAAAAGCTGCATACAGAATCCCTGATATCTGATCAAAGACAAGCTATTTGAGAAATTTCATAAGCAACTGCAACTATTTGGAGGATAAATTAAAATCATCTACTGAGAGATAATATGTGAAATAATGTCTGCTAAATAACAATTAATAAATGGGCATTAAAACAGAATATGAATAGAGACAAATGGCAAAGACTAGACTTGTTCCTAAGACACATAGAAGTAATTTCAGAGATTTTCAGCAAAGCACTGTGTCAGACACACAGCAAAAGCAGTCTGCTTCTATGTTTCAGCACAAGTTGCACCACACAATGCAAAGAAAAGCAGACGTATTAATAAGCATGTAACTAGAAGACAAAGCTGTTGTGATGACTGCGGTCATGCAGAAAATATTATTTCTTGGATCTCATAAAAACATACAAGACAAAAGTTTTTTTCACATGACATATTTGTGATATTGGAAACAAATTAACATTAAAGAAGGATTAGGAATGATGATGACCTGGTAGAAAAAAGTATGAATTATGCCTCTTTTATATGTAGGTGCATGTTGCAAATTCACAGTGGCTTAGAATTTAGAATACTAGCCATCCTTCAGATTGTGAGACAAAAGTTTCCAAACGCAAAACCCATAGGTGGGTTCTCATCTTAAAAGGAAAAAAGTGGGGAAAAAAAAAAGTAACTAACTTAATGACATCCAAAAGTTATGATATATCATAGGTACAATACTGAAAACCCTGTGAAACACCTGTGTTACACGTAAGATCTCACAACCATTCAGACCAAGTAAAAGCTGACCATGATTGAATTCTCCATCATATGACTGGATATCAGTGTTTGCCACAATAAAGCAAAACTATTTAAGAAGTGTTATTGAATAAGAGTTTTAAGTAAGTGAACACAATTCCTATCGACAGGAGTGCTACTATTAAAGATAAAAGAATAAACCTTCCATCCCAATGGGTAGAACACAGTTGCAAGACACTGGTGTGAAAACAGAACTACAGCAAGAAGGACAATTGCATGTAGAAGAAATGTTGTGACTTCAACCTTTCAAAGTAATGGTTCAGTGATTCATTCCATGGTCATGATAGCTATTCTTGCAGATCAGTATGGTCACACTCATTCCTGAGGATTAGTCCTGCAGAAAGCACCGAAGTTGAAGAAAACTGAAGATACTATTTTTCCAGTTCTTTTGGGACACTCAAAATACTACTGCCTATGTTCCTTCACTGAAAAATTCTTACCTTATCACTAATAGTGAAAGTCATTGCATGCACAGCAACCAAATGCTATGACAGAACCCTAGCTGAATGAATTGTTTGGATAATAAAGCCCTGGGATTCAATATTTAAACCCTATGAATAAATGTCCAGTGAGACACAGAATCACTTTGGCTAAAAATTTGCCTGCCTCCCAGAATGTGCTACTAAGTGATTTTATTGGGTACTTGTTGCTATTTTTATTTGGCATTATGGTTTCTTTTCATTTCCATTAAATGGTATGCAAAATGAAGTCTCGTCTTCAATGTTCGATTAGTTTTATTTAAGCATTAAAACAATTGACTGTTTCATGGAATCTAGCTTCATTTGAGCCAGATTTTGTATCCTTTTTGTCATTGACTTTTCCTATCCCTCAAAGAATGTTTCAAGAAAAATGTTTATAAAAACCTCTTTTTGTTCTGCTAACCCTGCAAACTAAACATGTTCCATTTATTTTTAAATTAAGTGAAAATTAGCCAGGTGTGATAGATAAGCTTTCTATACACAGGTCTAAATATTGACAAAAGGAGATGTGTCACTGGAAAAATCATCAGACTAGCAATTATCACGTTAGCATGTTAAGTGGAAAAAAGATGTGAAACTTCCAAATGTGTCAATACAGATTATTTCATTTCCACCAGCTATCAGCTATACTGTGAACATCAGTGCCTTAATGTATACTGAGCAGCAGGTTGGCTTTTGCAAGGAAATACCTTAACGTGGCATCCAGAATTGTCAGATCTGTGGCAAAATCATGTATATCACCTTCAGAAATGGGCTGTCAAGCAAATATTAGCCATTTCTAGAAGGCCAGACAGTACGGAGATAGAGCCAGAGGACAGGGACAGGAGCAGGCAGTCAGCAAGGATTGCCTTTCAGGTCCAAACCTGGGTGGACAGGGAACAGAGGAGAAGGAGCTGGTCACCATTTCCCCAGACAGGAAGTAGTGGCAGAGAACAAAACGTGCCATAACCCTTTTTAATAGCAGGCCAGAAACCAGATGTGATTTTAACAGCTGATTCTGCCAGACTAAATTCAATCTCCTTCAGTACAGTCTTGATCCTTTTACAATTCCCTTGCCAAAACTTAAATGGGATCGATAGCCGAAAAATAAAGCCTTTCCTTCACTTTCTTCCAACCTCTGCTACTCATTTCTGATCCCTACATATTAATAGTTTCTCAGATAAGGAATGTATTTGCTATTTTCATAATCTAGTCAATGTCACGTTACTTGCAAGTCAGTTTAACCTTTTCTATTGCTGCTATCCATAGAAGACTTTTTCAAGAAGTTAAATTAAGGTGCCTTCATTAATGAGTAGCAGACAAAGTGAGGAAGACAGAATAACGATCCATGTAATTGAACAGTGTGCATTTGAAACATGTGTTTTTCCTTACAATGTAAATAATTTAGTTCATTCCAAGAGCCCTGAGCGGACAGTGCCTACACTAGGTTTGAATTTGAAACTCTTTCTCTGGTGAATAACAGCCTTGGCAGCTTATGAGACCCAGAATCACAGGATAATAGCTCTCAGAATACATTATTTTGGAGGGGGAACTTACAGAAAGTTCTCACCCCAGTGTGACCTAACAGCATGAGATGAATACCCTTGAGACCAAAGTTTATTTCAAGGATCTAATATAATCTAAGATTTTTTAATTTTAAAAAATAATAATACTTTTATAAAGCCAGCTTTACATGATGTGTTCTCAAAACATGAGATTTTTTTTGTAATGATTCATCTGATACATATCAATATAAGGTTAGCAGCATGAGCAGTGCCTCAAACGAAGCCTGGGGATGTCTATAGAGAGAATACCACTGATTTCAGTGACTTTGGATCAGATCATTACTGAATGACTCCAGGCCACATTGTGCAATTTGTATGAGTAGTTTTGTTAAGAGCTACAGTACATGACTATTGTATCCTGGCTAAATTCTGCCTCACCTTTGCAGACTTCCCTAGGAGGCACTATAGAACGCATGTGGGCAAGATAGAATTTATGATGCAGCTTGATCATAGAAATCCAGTTACTGAGGTGCTGAACTTGTTTATAACAGCATTCATTGTACCATGGTCTAATAGACTTTTTTAGGTGAAGATGAACAAGACCTTCTTAATTCTATTTGCACTGATTTTCCTTGGAAGCATCCTTATTTAATATTTTAAGCCTCTTTTGCCTCAGAAGTGCATTATGCAGGCTGCTGGTGGGATACTGCAAATATTATTCAAAGCCTGAAACTACTTTTCCACAGAAACAAATCTGCATATGCTAATTTTTAATAAGTAGTGGCAGATTATTAAGACGTATTACCTTCCCATCTATTTCCTTCAAGAATTTTACTATTCTTTGACTTTTAGGTAAGAACTCCCAAGCACATAAAACTGACAAAAAAATTACATTCAGATAAATATCACAATTTTTATGTAAAACGCCTCTATGAATAAACAGGTTTTCCTGTTTTTCATTGCAAATAGTTTGCACAGTATTAAATTTAAGATATTGCAATCTTCCCATTTATCCCTTTTTCAGCATTCTCAGGAGTCCAGGGCTTGCAATCTCCTGAAACAAATAAAAAGTATTTCAAGATAAAATTTCAAAAGCTAATGAGAAAGATATTTTAAGATTTCCTTTATGTCTTTTTTTACTCTTCCTTGGTGCTCAGCATCATGCAAGATTTGGCCCCAAGTCATGGAGATTTTAGGCAATAGTTTCCTCATGCTTAAATTTTAAAAGTAGTTGCCATAGCAACTGCCAGACACAGCATATGGTGTGTCTGTTACCTCCAAGATAACAGAGCAATTTCTAAAGAATTTTCTTTACAATATGTTACGAACCTTTGTACTTTTTACAATTTTTCAGAGTGCAGTATAAGGTACTGTTGTTCCCTGACATTCTCTTCAAGTTGAATGCTCATTTTGTAACTCCCTCTTTCATATTAGGCAAATATTTCCCTCTCTTCCTTGTCTTTTTATTCTCCCAATATTCAGCAAAACATGAAAGAATAAAGTGGGGAAAAGGAGACATCTATTAAGTTTTATCTAAAGATTTTACTTAGTTTTGCTACAATGTTACCTTTCCTTCACAGTGACAGTCCAAAAGCCAAAAATACAGAAAAAGACAGAATACAGAAAAAGACAGAAATCTTATTAAAACTTCTTTAATATACAGGTGCTGGGCAGTCAGACATTTTGCAGAACCATATCCAGCCTTCAACCCTTTGGCTCCCATACTTGGCCAGCCTCTGATCTCCAATGAGGAATTAATATCTGTGCAAAGTGGCCTCAAACGAAAGGAACTCAGAAAGAGATCCATCATCTCTTGTTTGGTAGGTCATACATTCTCCTTGATTCGCAAAGACCTATGCTGCAGACCCTCTTCCAGAATGGCTTGGCTCTCCTGTGTGTAGCTCCTGAAAAGAAATCGGCTAGGACAGCTTGTGAGTGGGATGACACTACCTACCTTCCTCCACACACCCAAGAAGATCCCACTGTCCGGCAAAGCTCCAACAGTTAGGCAATTCAATGCTTGCCTTGCTTTGTAGAATCACATGCAGATTGGGGAAATAAGAGAAATAGGCCTTTATTCCTCCTTCTGCCCCTTTGTGGTTGTATAGGCTGAGACAGGATTAAAAGAATAGTTACTAGGATACGTAATAATGTTCTGCTCTGTAATTCTCTGTCCCTTGACTCCTTCATTCTGACAACTTTCTGCAGTTAAGGCACCTTCTGCATAAATCTTCTTAAAAATCAAAAAATAAAACTCCACCAAAACAGGATGTATGAGTGTACATTTAATTCTCCCCCTGAGGAGAAGCTAAGAAAGAGAATGAACCACTCATTATACACTTAGCTTAATGCACAACTACAAGGTGTTGAAACTACCCTGATGAAGACAGAAGATAGTGTAAGAACAGAATAAAATATTTTAAAGGGAACTTTGCATGTTGGGGTTTTTTTCCTTTACTTACTCTTCATTTACGATGGTTACTTCCCAGGGAAGGAGTAATCATTCTGTAATTGGAATTGCATGTGATTACCTTCAAGAAATACTTGGCCAAATGTTTTGCAAAGAAATGCTTACATTTAATTAACAAGTTGCATGGTTCATTGCAGCAACTTGTAGCATAGATATGGTTTTTGAAATCCTCTTTTGCTGCTTGGGAAAGGGGAGAAAGAGACCAAACAGCATAGCAGCAGGTACTATTTCTGGGCAAGTGTAGCTTTCAGTAAAGGCTGAATGGCTGTGCTGTGGGAAAAACAGGAGAAATTTTTGCTGCTAAAAAGAGACTAATGACAGCATTTTTTTCCTAGTAATAGCAGTTGAAGTTAACTAATATCCACAGTTACAGGAAAAGCAATGGTAGTAACTTCAGGGTTTAGCTGCTACATGGCATGTAACAGAAAGAGGAGGGTCATGTGTGAGTTTCACCTCATCTTAGTCATGCATTATCAGTTTATTAGCCTGGAGCTTTTAGAAAAAGAAAATTACTTGTGGTGTCCTGACTGATTGAAGGATGGTGAGAAAACATGATAAATACGTTAAATTAATAAAAAATACATTATATTTATTTTAT
>NW_009623507.1:0-8778 GCF_000690535.1 Cariama cristata
GCCAGGGGCCTACACCGACCTCCGGTTAAATACAAAAAGACAGCTTTAAATGCAAAATCAGAGCGGCTCTCCCTGCTTGCCTGAACCCTGCACTCCCAAGTGTGCTGTTAATTACAGCCGGAGGCACCACGTTCGTTTGTTGTAATTAAATATCATCAGTGACCGAAACAAAACTGGAAAAGAAAGTGAATGACCTTGCTGAGACGGTTACGAGAACCAACTCTAGGTGTCCCTCTTGTTTCTGGTTTTAGGACTAATTTTATACGTTTGGGTTTTCGACTGAACGTACGGGAAATCTGTCCCGTTTGTTTGTTTTGTAACTGTTTACAAATTAATGTTCTACAGCATGCTTCCTGTACAGGAAACTGTATTTTGCCAAAAGCCTCCTGAAAAGCCTTTACATCAGAACTTTCTAAGTAGGCTGAAATTTATGGCAGTAATGGTTTAAAAATATAGTCACTGAGTAAGACATTTCATATATTACAGAGCTGGGAAAAAAAAAAAAAAAGTAAGGGCTGAGGGAGATGGAAGTTTCTCCCGGCATTAACAACTCTACTCTGATTCCCTGGTGTTTGTGCATCTCAGCATGGTTGAAACATCATGGGGTTTGCCCATATTTGCAAGTCAGGAAGAAGAAAAGTAATAAAAAATGTCAGTATTTAAGTGTTTGTATTATGAATGTAGAACCCATATTTGCGGAGGTTTGAGATGTCCAACTCTAGTTACAGTCCAGGGGAAATACAGATACCAGCAACTGCTGTGAGCCATATCTCTTGCTCTGATCACATGAGGGGAACTGCCTAGGAATCCTTGCAGGCCTTGCAGTGTGCTGCAGAATTTAATGAATTCTGTGTGGCTACGTGTTTTACCTGTGCAGCTGTACATATGGGTGCCTTTTTCAATTAGACTCTCTAACTTCTCATAACTGCCCCATATAGGAGACAAGAAAATGCAAGGAGGTCTTCCTTCATTATGGTTACATGGAATGGGCTGAGTGGAATCGGTTGAAGGATAACATTAGAAAGATCAGCCAAGATAACCCCTTACCATCCAGCAGGCTTAGTTCTGTGCCTTAGAATCTAATTCTGCTCTTTGCCCTTTCTTTCCCAGCAAAAGCTCCCAGGCCTTAAAATGTTGTGTTATAGATAAAGCTAAACTAAGTTTATTTGCTTGTAAACAAGATGAAGTTGACCTCAACTGAAGGATAAGGACATTGAGATACCAATGGTTTTTGTGGCTACTGCTCATTAGAAGCATGTTGTAATTTTTTATGAAACAAGGAAAGAAGTTCCTGGCAGGAAGAGGTGGAAAACGAGAATGATAAACAAAGGGAAGAGTTTTGAAGGGAGAGGACAGAAATCCTGACGATATATTGTGATCTGCTAAATACGGTGTCTCTGTGCTGTGAGTTTAGCTCAGAATGATTTAGCAGTATGACTAGGGAGTTGCGAAGGCCTTACATATGGACTGGGAATTTAATTAAAATCATGGTATTATATTTGTATCTATTTCTGCAGCTTAATCTACTACTTTTGTGGTGGTTTTAGGTAGAAATACAGCTACAAGTTGGACAGTTATCCAGTCTCTGTACAAGCGAATGTGTCCCTATTTGTATTTCAACTGGACTTAAGCGCAGAGTAACAGTGCTCAGCTTGGGCATCTTCATAACTTTTTCTCTGATTTGTAAGCATTGTTTCTCTGCATAGCAACAAAACCTTTCTGTGCTTTCTGATGAGTTCTGAGTCCCCAGAAATGTACCCAGCCACCTAATGCGAATATTGGGAGCAGCAGCAGATGTTCTGCTATTAGCCTCCTTCTCTGAATGGACTTCTCTGAATTTCTTCTAATTTGCTTATGTAGAATTTGCATACACAATTTTTCTAGTCTCCAGATCTATTTAAATCCAATACAGCAAATGCTGGCGTGTGGTTCTCGTTCCTGTTTTGCTCGCCAATGTTATTTGTAAGCGTTGCTTGCAAAAAGAATGCATCTAACTTATGCTAATGAATTCCCTTCTGTTTACTTATGATGAGTTGTATTTTTCACCTCAAAATCCCTCTGTGCTTTATAGATGTCACCTTTGCTCTGCTCTTGCCAGCAGCAGCTCCTGCTAAGCTGGGAGTTGCCGTGAGGCCAATTGCTGGAAGGTACATGTGTGTGGGAAGTGCAACTGTGCAACTACTTGGGCTGATTTTATATTCACGTGTGTTACTGAGCACTGCCAGAAGCAAGACACTGACCTACATGGACCTTCATTAAGTGATTACTTAGTTTTGATGGTGGTGAATATTATTTATAAAAATGAATTAGGTAGCTTACAGTCTGAATCACCCCGCAACGGTAGTTCAGTAAGGTAGAGGTAGTATTTTCCTTCATGCAGCTGTGGAAATAATGGTGTTTATTGGATGGGAGTGAATTGCCATCTGGAAGGGCCTTTCTGTCTTCTTTCTTGATTGTACAGCCCAGATATTTGGTCACATAGCTTAGATATACCGAAGTTTTACATCACTGAACTTAGGTCAGATATGTCTTGTTACATCACTATTAATATCATGGTTATTACATGGTGAACTGAGACAGAATGCAGAAGCTTGGGCACATGGCCTTTTTCCTAATCCTCAAGGATATACCTTCCTTCTGGTTACTGAAGCTGAGACCAGCATTTTTGCTCAGGTAAACTGGTTCCAGTTCCATGACAGTGAGTGGAGCAAGGCCCCACTTGCACATTTGCAGAAGCATTGACCTAGTACAGGGTCTAACTCCAGCTCCTGGAGGGATCTGCCTCCACCCAAGACACAACACTTTGTGCTCAAAGTCCCTTTCATTTGTGACCAGCTCTGTTCACTTTCTCATTTGTCTGTGTGAACTTGGTGCCATGATCTCAGCAGTCAGGTAAAAGTCACAGAAAACCATTGCCAGGCTCTTCTGATCCCAGCCCAGGTAATTTGGTTTCATTATTGGAAAACAGATGGGTCTTACATTGTTAACGCAGCAATGGGAAGCAGCAAGCTTGGCATCCATCACATGCTTGCAGCGAGTTGGGCTCTGTAGTTACGTGAAGCCAAGCAGTGGGGCAGAAGTCAGCTTCTGAGCCAAGCAAGAACCAAGGCTGTGAGAAACTGGTAGAAATGCTTGGGTGCAGGTGGGAGGGGAAGAACTCTCAGACACTCCAACTCACTGAAGAACCCATTGAGTCTGTTTTTGACAAGCTCTTGACAAAGGATGAACCATCAGATCTATGAAAAACTGGAAAAAAGATCCATTTGAGTAATGTGACAATCTCTAAGCAACTTGCTTTGGGTCTGTGAAGGTCTATTTACAGTGTTCTATCATGTGTAAAGTGGCCTTATGTTAAGTTTGACAGTGGCATATAGCCCACACTTCTTGTGTGTCCCATGCTGAGATGTAAATATTTCAGGGATGATATGCTGTCATTTACATTGATGTTTCCAAGAGTCATCGTGCTGAGAGGTGAATGAACAGATACTTCTGTGCATACTGATGTGCGAGTATTTTTTGCTATGGCTTTGCGGTGTGCAGAGAGAAGTCAGTCGGTCACTGCTGCAAGTTCCTGGCTCAGGTTGGGCCCCCCTAGACACCGGAATAACGTGTTCCCAATTTGGGAGCCTGCAGAGCTATGGGAGCTGATCTCTTCTGTTTGTTCTGTGACCTTTCCCAGCTGATTGGCACTGATCTTTTATGCACTGGATAGACGATCTTTTGTGGTTGACATTTTGGGATGACTGAATATGGATTAACCTAGGCAAAAATATTTCCGTTTTTCCACCTTCAAACAATGCCCTCCTTTTCCAAAAATGCCTGCACCACCAGGTCAGATCAAACCCAGTTTTGACTGAGACAGTGCTGTAAAGGAATCGGAATTCACAGCTGGGAAGGGGCAGAACTGGGATTTCTGTCATTAGTGTTTTCTCTGAGAATCTGAGAGGAAACTGGTGTTCTTGATGTGAGATGTCATGACCACCCTGAGCGTTTAGCAGGGCATGTCAGTCATGAAGAAGAGGCCTAAATTCTTGTCAGAGTCAGTGAACCTTGTCCTAGCAAACTTGTGTAGATCTGATAAGAGAACAGGATTAAGATATGAGAACCTTTTGTAATGCATCAGGCGCATAATTATTTTTTAAATAACTTAGTAGTCTTAGTGAGATGACTCACACATTGAAGACAGGGACGTGTTTCTCTGCTTTGCTGGATGAGGGCCAGTTTCTGCACATCCAGTCCTGCGCACCAGTTGTACTGGTGTCTCTTCTGGTGTTAGGATTCATCATTCTGTATTCTGAGAAGACAAAAATTGAACAACAAGTGAGCTGTTAGATAAAGTGCATCCAGGTGACATGTCTACACTGGTGTCACAGGAATTTATTTTGATTTTTTTCCTGTTACTGAGCAGGGCTGAACGGTACACTTTTGCAAAGAACCATGGCACAGACACACACAGGAACATCCGTGTCGCTATTTACAAGTAACCCTGACGCTCTTGACATTAAAATACTTCTCTTTGCAGCAGTACAGCTTGTATAAAGGTCTGTAGCTGATTATTGACGCTGATCTTTACTATTAAGGTTAATTTTAAGCTAGCCCAGTTGGTCTGTTGACTAAAATATCCTCAAATTTGAGCTCTTGGTATGGAGCTGCCCAAAGGCCCAGCTCTTCCACTAATATCTTTTTCCATCTCACCCTCGGAAATAAACCTTGAGCTGACTCTTAATTTGGCTCATATCTAGGGTAAAACTAGGCTTTCAGGGGTAGTGAAGTGGACAGCAAACGGTGCTCATCCCCCAAGCAGAGAGCACCCAGCCACTCGCTGTTCTGCAGCGATTATTCCCCCAAGCAGAGAGCACCCAGCCACTCGCTGTTCTGCAGCGCTTATGTCCAGCCGCGGAGCTGGCTGCAGAGGAAAGGCTGAGTCATTTCCACAGGATGTTTCACGGAGAAGCTAAGTGATGCGGGGCTTGGGTCTGAACAGCTCTGTTTCCTGGTGAATAGTAATTCTGTTTACTTAGAAGAGGAGAAAAAAAATCACTGGGGGCCTCAGTGCTGCTGTGTCATACCCGACTGGATGAAGTCTTGTTTATCTCAACCTGAAAAGAGAGAGAGAAGCGATTCTGGTGGCACTTTTCAGAAAATTACTCTCCACTTTTGGGGAGGGTAGGCAGTGGAAATAGTCCATAGATTTGAGTCCTGAAGCTTTTTTTTTTTTTTTCCCCTGCTTGTTCTGTAACTGCAGTAGCATGTTACCCCAGCAAGAACAAAAGAGCCTTGGGAGGGACTCCTGACATCCCATGCCAGGCTGAAATTTTTTTGTCATGCCAAAGCAGCTTCAGGCTTGTAAATGTAGAGGGATGGTTTGGAGTTTATGCTGGGCTGAGTGAGGTCTCGAGCTGGCTTGTGATTTTTCTTCTGGTCTTGATTTTCATGCAGCATTTGTTTTGCCTAGCATCTACCTGTTTACATAGGACCTACTATAAATCTTTTGGTACTTGTTTGTAGGGGAAGAGGAAATAATTGAACATGCTGTTAGGCTGAGGATGGGATATTTTGACCCAAGGTGCTGGCAGTGAGTTCCTGCTTTATGGCAGCATGTCATGAGAATCATTAATGCTTCTACAGGGCACAGAGGACCTTGGGTCCCTCTGCAAGTCACAATTTGGGCTCGTGTGCCAATGACCAGTGCACTTGAACGGGGCCAGAAAGTGCTGTCTCTCCTCCACCCGTTCCCTTCTCTGACAGCAATGCTGCACCGATACCCCGTTCTGCACTCCATCACATCTGTTGACATTCATGTGCCGAAATAGCATAGGCGATCAGCAGTGGGGGGAAAGGAGTTCCTCCGCTCCCAGGCTGCAGCTGGCACCGGGCATGCTGCAAAGCCGCCACGGCTTGTCAAAACTTGCAGCATGTTTCATGACAGTGAGGGCTGGAGCTGGCTTGTGATTTTTTTCATCTGGTCTCGATTTTTGTGCAGCATTTGTTTTGTTCAGCATCTACCTGTTTATATAAGACCTACTATAAATCTTCTGCGTTCGGGATAGATTCAAACTCATAGGAAACAGCAGTGGTCTGGGACCTGCCACAGCGCAAATGGTTCAAGGAGGATGGAGCAAAACCCAGAAGCTTTGCACTTTTCTCTAATTTAATGAAACAGCCCAGCCACCACTGCTTGCAGTTTGGGTCGATGATGGGGGTTTGATGCCTTTCCTTGCAGGAACCAGGCAGTGAGGGCAGCACGCTTGGTGTTGGTTGAAAACCATGTCCTGCGTTAGTCAAAGAGCCAGTCCTGGTCTGGGGGGGCATGGCGTCAAATTGCAGGCTTTGCTTTTGCCCAATCCAGGCAACTTCTGGAGGTTCAAGTAAGTTTTAATGGTCAGACTCATTGAAATAATCATCAGCATAAACTCAGATGACTGGGAGGAAAAAATATAAATCAAAAGCAAGTGAGATCTTTGTCTACTTCAGAACAGTGGAATTGCTGCTGGGTCAGATCCCAGCTCCAGGTAGATCACGGCGCTGTCTCTGACGGTAACTGTACGAGTCTGTCCCATGCTGATTTCTGAAGAGGTGCTTCATTCTTGATTGAAATGGGGCTGGTGATTCACTCTTTAGCTTTAAGTGTGCCCTGTTATAATAATCATACACAAAGAAAGAGGATATACGTTCAAGGAGTGTCTGATTGTCTTCTACATTCAAGAAGTCACTTGGAATGTTATTTGATTTTATTTTACCTTTTTAGCATGGTGGGTAGTGAACAGCTCTTGCTGTTCAAAGAAAATAAAGCTGTTCCTTGAGATTTTTATATCTGTAACACTGAAGTAGTCCAAAGACTGGTCCTGTACCAAAGACGTTTTCCCAACAAGATCTTCATTTTCATGTGCCGTTTATAGTAAATGAAGACATGTTTGTAGGAGTACCGATAGATGAAGAGGTTGATCATGCAAAAAAACTGGAGGACTGTTTTTTGAAACTTAAATCTGATTATGCATATGTGCTATTTTTATTCCTCTCTTTAGTTATCTGTCAAGGAACATTTGTGCAACTGAATTTTCGTTATGGATTTTAAGCATGCAGGCTGGAATACTGGCAGAAAGATATCCTAAATACTCCTTTTATATACTACTTTTTCCCAGAATTTTCAAGGTTAGCCAAATTCTGAGTTCTGGTTAGTCATTGTCAAAATGAAATGTCATCTGACCTATACAACAGATCACAATGAGGCAGCTTCACTTTGATCTGAAGATCAAACGCTTCTTTCCAAACTGGGAATATTTATAAAGTAATGGGTGAGTCTCAGGAAAAACAAGTCTCACTCATGACTGTATTGGAAGTGGAAAGATGTCAAAATTCATAGTACGCTACTGGTGAATTGAGTAGGATGAGTTATTACTAATAATATCCAACTGGCTGTCTCTTGGGTTAGATTTCACATGTCTTATGTGGACTGGCAGATGAGGGTAGCGGTGGAACTTGTGAATTACAGTTATTTTTACCCTACTGTTTAACCCAAATAAGAAATTAGGAGTATTTATTTCATATGTATATGTGGATGCCATGAAGTGCCTCATAAACAAAGGTGAGTGTGTGTATATACCGATACACATAGATGTACATGTATACATATACCTCTTGCAGAAAAGAGGTATTGTGGATGGGTATGTGGGGCTGCCAAATTCAATATACCATGTCAGCTGTCAAGGTCTCAGGCTATGATGGCACACATTGTACTTGCAGCCAGACATCGTCTTAAGATTTGCGCATTATGGGCATTTCTGTTTATTAAGTCCTGGCCACGCAACGTGTTTCATTGGGGCAGGAGTTCCCAGTTGGAGGAAACAGATTTGGACCCGATGTGAGCTGTTTCTAGTCCAGGGAGGGACTGTAATGTTTACAGAGGTACAGTAACTGCTTTTGAACTGAGCTCTTTGCAGTGGAGATATTGGGTGGCATGTTTTCTGCTGCACTTGCCTGGGATCACAGTGTGCAACCCCAGGGAGGGAGGAGAGGACCGGGGGGCTTTGCCGGGGGCAGGAGGAGAGGAAGAAGGGGCAGGCATCGTGAGAAGCCGGGCTAAGTCTGAAAGCACATCAGGAATCCGGTGCTGTCACACCAACCCACCTGCATCAGTTCGATCTCGACATCCCCTGGGGAACCCTGGGACTGGCCCAGGGCACCCAGGATGCAGCTCCCGGGCGTGGGTGACCAAAGCCTGTTGCCATCGCAGTCCCTGCTGAGCTCAGCTCCTGCAAGGAACCAGCCCACAGCCTCCCCGCTCCTGGGACAGCCCACCCTGCCTCAGTGCCTGCAAGTGACTGCAAATCCCCTCTGCCTCCAGGACAAATTCTTTCAATAGTTGTTTACCTTCAGGACTACAAATCTCTGTTTTGCTACTAGTCTGAATTAGCTTAATTTTAGGCTCCAGCTGTTGAAAGCATGCTGAAGAGCAGAGGGTGGATTGCAAAGAGACCCCTGGGACCTCCTGCTTCCTATGTCCTGGGGTACGGCTGTGTGCAGGGTTCGGTGTCCGCTGTGCAGGGCATTAAGCACCGTGCGGTGCCAGGCTCTGACACAGACTCTGCTCCCAGCATCGTGGCACACGGCTGCTTCTCCCTGCCCTGGTACCACCGCAGCCTGGCCCCCATTTAGGCAGGGGTGAATAAACCCGGCTGGTGTGAGAGCCTGGCCTCGGGGGACACAGAGGCACCCTGGGGGGACAAAGGAAAGAGGGAGAATATGGCAACGGCAGGGAAATTACTCTCTGAGGATTCT
>NW_009623508.1:0-3681 GCF_000690535.1 Cariama cristata
TTTTTTTGATCTAGTTTATTAGTCAGATACCATCATCTAAGAGATCAAGAATAAAATGGCGTTCATATTCCAGCCAGCTTCCTGTGTTTCTAGTCCTTCGTATCCCAGACCCTAGGTTTCTTCGTTTTTTGTGTGCTCATGTGCCTACGAAAACAAATCTGCACTTACTGGTCTGCTTAATAGCTGCATTCTTATACTGTACCAACAATGTACAAAGGATCTGATAAACAGTCCGAAAGGTACATGGGCCAGATATAGCTCTTGTTAATCAGAGTGAAAAAAATGAAGTAACTCAGTTTGCTACAAGGAAACTTTCTCACTTGGAAACTCAGAATCCTGCTTTCCTTCTTCTTTTTTGTTTTTTGTTTTCCTGTCCCTTCCCCTCCCCTTGCTGTCCCTAGGCCGTATGATTCTACAGCAGAGTATTTCAACTACCTCTTACAAGTAATGCATTCAGATTACAATTTTCCTAGAGAGGAAAGATGAAAATATATGGTGTGTCAAATCATATATTTTATCTGTCATCTAAACTGTACAATTTTGTAATATCCTTTTTTATTTTATAATATTATCATGCATTTTAGATACTATGCCACATATTTCAGACACCTGCTGTCTGTGATGTATTATGCCAGATTGTCTCATGCTGTAACAACTTCTCAGTTATTTTTACCATCTTGTAAGACTATGAAACTTACAGCCCTTGGATGTTGCTTGACTTACCTTGCGTTATCTGGTGGAAGCCATGGGACTAGACAAATGGTCTTTTCTTTAACCATGTGGCTAGAAAGAGGAACAGGAGGTGACCTGAATCAGAAAGAGCCAGTGCATCTGAAATAGTGCCACATTCAGTTTCTCAGTTGCCAGGTATCCCAAGACAGACCTCTTGAAGCTATTACGCATCCTGTGCACCGTAAAGCAGTTATACTCTCCTAGGTTGATTCAGTACAATCTGCTGGGAGCTTATTTTGGCCTGTAAGCCCTCTCTCATTCTTCTTTGGGAACAGGTGTGTGGTGTAGGGAGAGATGCTCATATGAAGCAGCTCTAGGACTTGTGCTGAATGTTGGACTCTTAGTCCACGTGAAGCTAGGGCAGTCTGATTTGTGCAGTGTGTGTGGATTGCACTGAAATCACGGTCACGTTGGGCTGTTGATGGTGGAAGCCGCTAATTGTACAAGACAGGTAGCAAAGTTGATTGGCAGTGTTTTAAGCTCAAGTGGAAGTGGTCTGACAGAGTAGAAGGCAAAGGGGAACAGATGTGAAAAGACATCTTATTGCCTTGGGTGGTGGTAGCCTTACTAGAAGCAGGGGTAACTTACCATCTCCTGGGTGTTCATCTCTGTTGGTCAGTAAGGGCAGAGCTCTGGTGCTGGATGAGATTCCAGACAGATGCATGGTGGCTGTACCTGTGCCCTGCAGGGAGGCACGAGACTGAAAGTTCCTCATGTCTGTAGCTCTGTTTATAGCCAGACAAATGATAAGGCTGGTCTAGCCTTTTGCATATTCATCGAAGTCTCCTGCTAACTTGAAATATTCATGTCTTTTAAGATTAATTGCCACAGGGAGATTTAGACAGCTTAAGACACAATAAACAGCAATTTGACCCTTTCTCTAGGCAAATCTGAAATGCTTCTAAAGTCCTAAAACTCAATTTAAGTTTCCTTGGTTTTGAAGCAAGTTTCTTCCTAATTTCATCCGGTTTCAAATATCAAGAACAAAATGCAAGTTTAGGTATTTTTGACACATGGAAGTTCAAGAAGTACCCAGAGTTTGTTGAAAGAACAAGTTGCTGTAACTTGTACAATTGCTGTAACATACCCAGCCAGTCTCCCATCTCAAGAGACATGAATGAACACCATGGCTATGGGACACTTTGAGTCCAATTATATTACTGAGATGCTTGTCCATCTCTGGTTTAAATCTGGGTATAACAGGCATAGATGATTCTATTTTCCTGTTTAAAATCACCATGTAACACACCGCTGGGTAGACTTTAGCTGTGGAGATAACAGAAGTCATTATTTCAATTTTTTTTCTTTTTAGAGAAAAATGGTAGTGGATGGGGACATGTGACTTCAGGGGCCCACAGCAACACAGCCCTGGAGATAAGATGCCAGGAATGCTGACAGAGCAAGCACGGCTCAAGGTATAATGGGATGAGCAGCTTCTGCCAATCTGTTTCCATGCCTCAGACAAATCTTGGCCCCACTCCGAGATGCTTTGTAGTGGAATAAACAACTCTTCTCCTAGGAAGGACTGAGCAAACCACCAGGCTGCTTCATGTGAATGGATTGCAGATGTTAAGAGCCTTTGAAAACCTTTCAGTACATCTGGACTATTAGAAAATTCTCTCTCTCTTCCCCACTCCATTGGTCAACTGACACACCACAGCTGACTCTGGACTCCATCCTCTCCTGTCCAAAAAGAAGAAAATCTTTTCTTCCATTTGAGATTTTGCAGACAGCTGCATTCTTCTTTGCAAGCTGCAAGTTCATACTCAGAGTATTATTCACCCAGCTGAAAAATGAGAATTCAAATTGGAAGCGTTTAGTCGATTTCTAAATGTGTGCCCTGGAGGAGGTTCTCCATTTAGTGAAATCTGCCAGAAAGTAAACCAACTCAGACTCCTATATAGTCTCTGTGGGCAGGTGGGCTTTAGACAGCATGAAGATTAAACTGCAACACCTAATGTGATGATGTTTTTTTATTATATCCAAAGTAATTTTTTGGACCAGATCCAGAATTTTTCTTTAAAAAAAAAAAAGCTTCATTTAAAATTAAAATAGATGAAGTTAAGTGCATCTGGGGAATAGGTAACAGTACACATCTACTCTTCTAATATAGATTATTTCATGCTGTTTAGACTGGCTAAATAAAAGAGCATGTAAACATCTCCATCGATATACACATTATGGATATATATTGAACAGAGGAAGAAAAAGAAAAAAAATGTGCTTGAGCAGGCAAATTCCTGAAATAAAAATCAAGCTTTCGGCATGTGAGTAAGATATTGGTACCACTGAGAAAGGGTTAGGGTAGCAAAACATCTCTCTTTGTTGGTTCTTTTTCATAGGCACTCTTCTTGCAATATCAGATGCCAAGTTTTACTGGCTATCTTGTATGAAGATGGGCATTTTATGGTCAGAAGTAAGTTGATAGACTTTAGAGCTGATGTTTGTAAAGCTGCAAAATGTACATGTCATTGTACTCGCTTCATCACAGGACTGGTGACACTTTAAGGAAAGTGTAATGAAAGAGCATTAGTGCTGTTCTTCCCATGGACTCTGAGGCTGTGAAGCCAAATGGAGATGGAAGTGGTGAGGTAAAGGGCTCTCACATTGCAGAGTAATAAGTGATACCGATACATGAAATGGCTCATATGCAACTATTGCATTGTTGCTGCACAGGGAGTCTGTACACCCCAGCCTACTGTGCCCAGCTGCTGAGGGAGTGTATTGGGTTTGCATGGCAAGGTTTTGGTAGCGGGGGGGCTACAGAGGTGGCTTCTGTGAGAACCTGCCAGAAGATTCCCTTATGTCAATGGAGCCAATGCCAGCCAGCTCCAAGATGGACCCGCTGCTGGCCAAGGCCGAGCCCATCAGTGGTGGTGGTGGTGGTAGTGCCTCTGGGATAACAGAGCTAAGAAGGGGGAAAAACTGCTGTGGAACAGCAATTACAGC
>NW_009623509.1:0-906 GCF_000690535.1 Cariama cristata
GAGGCTGTCTATTACTGTGGTAGTGATGACGGTAGCAGTGCTGGTCACGGTCATGGTGATGCTGAGATTATTTTTTTCCCTCCTCGTCCTTCCTACACCTTCCCCTGTATGGGGAAGAGCTCAGGAGGGCAGGCAGTTTGAACCCTTCTGGCATGCAGCTGTTGTAGCTCTTGCTTTGCAGCATTTTGTCTGCAACTCTGTCCTGATGCCACCTCCCCTCTGGTGCTGCCAGTGCCGTGACAGTGTGTGGTGCTGA
This sequence comes from Cariama cristata, assembly GCF_000690535.1. NCBI lineage: Eukaryota > Metazoa > Chordata > Aves > Cariamiformes > Cariamidae > Cariama > Cariama cristata. The sequence goes on from NW_009623509.1 coordinate 257, forward strand.
GCACCTCCTTCCTTGCCCCAGAGACCCCCAAGCGATGGTTTCCGTGGGGCAGTAGTGCCATGCTGCTGGACGGGCAGAGTTTCTATCCCTCTTGTGTCCGAGAGCCTTTCCATGGAGATGAGCAAAGGTGGGGTTTGGGGAATCCCTTGGCTGGGTAGGGACCCGTTGGCTCTGGAAGGTCTGTCCTTTGCAGGGCTATGCTGTAAGCGACCAGGCACTCTCTCCCCCTTTTCCATTCCCCCTGAGCACTGTGGGCCTGGGCTGCATTTGGGGATGTTTCTATCTCACCCAAAGGGCTGTGGAGGAGCCTAAGAGCCGGAGCCCATGTCTCCTGGGTGCTTCGTGCTGCCATGGGGACAGGAGATGTGCACGGAAAAGGTGTTTCTTGGGGCACATTTGATGTTGGAAAGGCCCCAGTGGAGCTTGTGCCCCTTGCCCTGGCTGGCCCCCATCTCTGGTCTCTGTGGTGGTGGCTCTCACCATTGTCCCTGTCCCTACAAAATTCACAGTGTGTCCTTGTCTACCACCCCACTGCCTCCTACTCCTGATGACCATGTCCTTGTGCTGCTGCTGCCAGAGCTGCCTCCATGCCGGGATGTGTTGGGCTGGGCTCTGCCCCAGCAATGTGCTGGTGACCGTGTCTGGGTCTG
>NW_009623510.1:0-22321 GCF_000690535.1 Cariama cristata
GGTGAGGGAAGACACATATGGCTATTTTTCCTCCAGGAAATAGGCTAAATCCCAACAAAGACACCCTGGAAATAAAACAGTGACCTGGAGTGTGATGCCTCCGAATTCTTCTTTTAGAAAGGTAGCTTGTTATGCATATGGGATGAAAAACTGTATCCTGGAAAAACACAGAAAGTAAATATTTAAAGAAAAAGAAACACAATGAAACAAATGCCTTGTGTTTATATTTCCATGGGACAGTGCCAAGTATCTCTCAGCCTGTTACACATCTAATATTTAGTGTACCATATGTTTCTTAAACCAGTGGATTAAACTCCTCCATGGTTGTGAAAAACATCAGTATATTTGTTCTGGACTTCCTCTCCCTGCATTTGTTGTTAATTTACAAGTTTCTCACATCCCTCTGTCAATTTCTGTCTGTCTGTTTACATGTTTTAGATCTTTGGTGGAATGTATATATTGCTCTTACCGCAGCCCAGGATCTGTTGCCCATTATCACCATGAACATCAAATGCTGCTCAGCCATATTTTAGTGGACATTTAAAAACACAGGCCAGGAGTATCCATGGTGTCTTTTCAGTCCCAAGCTCTTGATGTCTGCTCAGAGTACCATCTCGCTTCAGAGAAAGGAAGACCATCAGGTCTCAACCTCTGTTCATTGCTCAGGAAAAGTCTTAATCACAATCTTTTGAGTGAGAAAGAATAAGAACCAGAGACTCCTAGTTCTAACTTAGCCTCTCTCACAGCTATTTTAGCTGCATGCCTCACTTTGTGACATTTGATGGTCAAGCATCACATCAGACGTTGGCTAGGGAGCTGGTTTTTTGCATATCATGTTTTTGCACTTCTCTGCATAGCCAGAGAGGCACGCATCTTCTCAGTGTCAGAAACTCAGCCCTTGAAGACACACCACCAGTGTCACCCATTTTTCCTCCTCTCAGCTCTCTGATCTGTCAAATGGAAGAAGGGGATATATTAATTCGCATTCATATAGGCCTGTGAATTATACAGCAACACTAATATAATGCACAGCTTTAAAACTCTTTAACGTTACTTATATCTGTGCTGAGATCTAAGGAACTTGGTTGAAGCATCAGCATTTTTCCGTGTGGTTTCCACTTCCCATGGAAGCAGAAAATACGAAGCACAAACAGAAGTAAAGAGTAGCAGAACTGATACCTTCCTTCTGAATGTGTAAACAGTTGGTAGTGTGCTCATAGTGACTCACAGTAAATATTCTGGAGAATGTATTTGTTAGTGAAAACCTGATTGGAGCAACAAGTGTAGACAAATGACATATTTTGATATGTAAATGTGACTATTCTCTGCAAGAATATCCCTGTCAGAGGGGCACTCAACCTCAGTGGAGATGTATGAGTATGCCAAACGCAATATGCACTTCAAACATCACAAAATATTCGGTGCTGGGTGCCTGCATGGAAGGAAGTTGGTCAAGAGTGGTCACCTCCACCCCCGAGCAAACAGCCTTACCCACTTATTTCCCAGGCAGTCGCAGGTACAGTGCTTGGATGGATGTTTGATCGCCTCTGCTCTCAGATGTGGCTGGGCGCCTCATGCTGACACGGAGCCCCAGCCAGTCCATAGGATGCCAGGAACTCATTCATTAACAAGGGGGTAAACAATGAGGCTGTCCCTTTAAACCACAAGACCAATCTTTTCCAGTGCTAGATCGTGGGCAAGAGCTCCTTTCTGATGTGAAGGCAAGCAGTGAGCTGTATCCAAATATTCTGAAAATGTATTCATTTACTTGAAAAGAAAAGCTTTTACTTGGCTTACACAATGTGATAAATGTTTGTTTGTCACATTACCTAACCTGGAAAAGTCCTCATCTCTTGCTGGGAACTAAGGCAATGGGAAAAATGTCAAAAATTCATTGTTTCAAGTAGGAAAACAAAGTGAAAATCTTCTCACAGATTGTGGCTGGGAAGAATATTCACTGGTGCTCAGCTAGTCAGAAGTGCTTAGTACCAAACTCCCATTGACTTCAATGACATGACTCCTTCCTGTGGGAATTAGACTTGAATTTTTGGGGGGAGCAGCTCTACCTTTCTTGTAGCCTGAGCCTTCAACAGAATATGTGGCATCAACAACTGTTTTGACATAACTACTTTGGTTTCACTTTTTTGCTGCTGCCTCCCAGTAAGGACTGGGAGTGTTCCTGCAACTCTGAGTCAAAATCCAGAGCTGAGACCAACTGAGAAGTCTCAGTGATATGTCAGTGCCTAGTTCCCATGGCTTTCCAGAGCAAACAGTAGCCCACAAGCCTCTGTTGACCTGCCTTGCCTAGCCTGGACTGTTGCTTTCCATCAAATGGATGAGAATTGTGGAGGAAAGCATCTTGTCCAGGCACTATCAAGCTCAAAGCCCACTACTGTCTGATTTAGGCTTGCCTTTCTTCCCTTTGTCTTTGACCCTGTTTTGCATGCCTCCTGTCAGTGAAGCATATAGCAGCACAGCTCCTTTTTAGGAAGAAAGTCTGAACGTAGAGCCAACTCTTATTCTGAACTCCAGAACGACAAAAAAAAAGATCTCAGTGATCACTGGATGCAACAGTTATATAGCAGACATAGCGCCACAGCATTTAGGAGAGCAACGTTTCCACCCAGTGTGACATCTTTCTTCTAAATATTCATCTCTCAGTGTCCATGACAGGACACAAGTAGGCACAAATCATAGCAAGAGGGAATCATACCTCATTTAAGAAGGCGTTTCTAATGGTAGGGCTGGTGAAGCACTGGCATGGATCATCAAGGGAGGCTGGGAATTCCCAGTGCTGAAGGGTTTTAAGAATGGGTTTGGCAAATGTCAGTCAGGAATAACATAATTCTGTGAGATATTTGGGTCTTACCAGACTTCTCTGCCTATTACTAGACTTTTCAGAAGTAAACCAAGTAAAAATCTCTTTTACTCTGTACAACTACACAGGGAAGGACTAGGGCTTTGGGGGAGGAAGAGTACGCTCTAATCACCAGACAACAAACTCCACTAGTCTCGTGCCAACTTCCAGCACTATCACAACCCGGCTTCCATTGCTGCTGGAGCAGAGACAAAAGTCAGACTGCTGCCGTTTGTGCAGAGGACGTGGGGGTCTGCCTCCTGCACTGCCCACCCGCCATGTCTGCAGTGCCACGGCCACAGCTCTCCCTGGGGCGAGCCCTGGCGTTGTTCCCTCTGTTATCATTAATGCATATAATATTTGCATTTAAGGAACACAAAGGCACCTTCAGTCTAGACAGTCCTCACACCTTCCTAACACCCTCCTCCCCTGCGGGGTCTGGACTTACCCTGAAGTGGGAGAGATGTGTGGAGAGCCTGGGCATGCTGATCACAGTCCAAACGCATGTACACACACATGTGCAAAGAAAGTTTGCAGCTGGGCTCTTAGACTATCCCTGCCTCCAAGGCTATCTCCGTGGTCCTTCGGGCAAGAAAATTGCCGTGAGGTTGCAGGTGGAGTGTGTTTGTGTGGTACGGCGGGAAGGGACTGTGCTTGGTGTGCTTCTGCATAGAAATACAGACTATGTCCTGAGAACGCAAGTGTTACCATCTCCTTCACAAAACAGCCACAGGAATGTAAAAATTGTTCAAAAATTAGATAGGCAATGTCTGGTCAAAGTGCTGTCCGGAGAAATGGCAGGTGTTTGTTCTCATGGGACCTCTTCATGTCACAGCTCGTCTGAATATTAAAAGGGATCATTTGTGTGTGAAGGGGTAAAGAAGGGTCAGGGTCACATTGTTCTTTGCTCTCTTTGTTCTTCTAGAACAAAGCAAGGAGTCAAACTTGAATCCACAGAGCAGAGGGGCAGCCAAACTGCGTGCTTGGGAACCTGTTTGCATTTGTAACTAGCATAGTGTTAATTAAATTGAAATGGATTCACAGGCATAGTTTCTGTGCTGGTTTGTTTTTCTATAAAACATTGTTTCAGGGGTAAGAGGGAAAAAAAAACGTTCCTTTTGTGCGTGCGTGTGACAATTTAAGCACAGTTACTTAACACTCCAGCCTTCTCTGCATGCATGGTGCAAATCACAAAAAGACAATTCACAGTCCAGAATATTATTATAGTTCTCATAGTAACTATACTTAAGCTTTGCTTTTCCACCAGAAATTGTACAAGGAGTAAAATAGGACAACTACATTGCCAGTGAAACTTGGGGTTTAGCTAAATTAAAATGTGTGATTACTATGAATAACAGCTCCAAATTTCAACTGGGATTAAATTACATGTTATCTCATTAGTATTCAATATCACCACTACAGCCTTCAGTTGCAGCTCTGCCCTATAAAGTGTCTGTGTGAACACAGCATCGAACAGGGTTTGTGTTTCTAAATTGATCTGTATCAAGTTAGTAGTGCAGTGATACACACGCAGAACAGACTTTCTGTCTGGTGCCTTGCTAGCACTTTGTGCTTGCAAGGTCAAGGGATATACACAGCACATTTGACTTCAATCTGTGAGATGCATAATAAGCACATTTCCATTTTAAAGTTATTCTCCAAAGTAGAACTGAACCTGATAAAAAAAACCCCTATACTTACTGAAAAAATAATAAAGAAAAATTAATATGTTGCTCAAATAGAGACAAAGATGACATTTAGATAGGCTATGAGATGGCTAGCTCTGTAGTGTTTACAACGCCATTTATGTCTGGTTGGGCTGTGAGGAGGGCTATACAGAGTAGTGAGACTTAGACTGCTCCGAAATGTTCACAGCAAAAGCCAGGGCTCAGGCAGTAGGCTAGAAAGGTTGGCTCCAGAGCCACTATGCCTATCACTTAAGCTATGAACCAGCTATGTCACTCTATAGCTCTGACTGCACACCAAAACCAGATGGAGCTGGGACATGGTGCAGGATCTGGCCTTTGGGAAAGGACAAAGGCTTCTGCCTTTTGCTGAGTCTTCAGATCAGGGGGAGAAAGGAAGAGATGTTCCCATACTTGATCAGGAAAGGAAGTCCCCAGTGCCACCAAGACAGCAACCTGGCCGAGAAGAGGGACCAGAAGCACTCGCCATTCCCGTAGTAAGGACATGACGACTGGGAACAGCACTGTCTCCCTGCTCTGAAGGGGCTGAGGAATGGGTGTGAATGATCAGCTGTACCCTGCCATTCCCAGGCTGACTGTTCGCTGAAGCTTAGTACAAAATACAGAACTAAAACTGGTTGCAAAACATAATGAATCCAGTTATTTATAATCACAGCTGTGGAAGTCTGACTCCCATAGCCAGTATGATTCCAAAAGGCTTTAAAATGCTTTGGGCCATATTATTTGGTATGCTTTCACTTATTTGCACTCCTTTAATTATGCCAGTAGTGGCTTAACCTACCACCCGAGGATTTTTTCTGCATGAGGAAATCTGAGTGCTAAGATTTTCTTTGTGCCTTTTATTAGAGTTTTGAAGTTCTGTATTAAATGAAAACTTTTTTTTGTGGATCCTTGCTTTGTTTTTTTTTGATTCAGTCAAAATGAATGCAACTGAAATGTTAAACTTCACTTGATTTGAAGGGAAGGAGGAAGGAGAAATGTGATCTCATGAAACCACTTTGTTTCTCCCTGAAAGCAATAGACCTTTCCTTTCTGTAATTTCAAAGCTTGCCTAAAATTTCATGAGATCTTTGACAAATGCAGGATGTGCTTTGTTTTCATAATGAAATATACAGCTAGGATTTTGCAAAGGTGGAAGCAGGCCCCCAGGAACTGCTAAAGATGCTGTTATTAAGCATTTGTTACTCCGTTTTCACTTTCTGTGCTTACCCATGGTGTGTCCTAAATTTGGCATTAAACCATTTTTTTTTTATATTGCTTGTTTGTAGAAGTGAAAAAGACCTCTGTGGTGACAAGATCTCCTGTTGAGGTTTGTGCAAAAGTAAAGAAATTGAATGCAATGACAGAAAGGAGTCTTACTTCTAAGGGCTGGGATTTTTTTGCTTTTTGTGTGAGTTTAAGATGTAAACTGATGGAGTTCATACGGTGGAAAACAGTGCTGAACTCAGGAGAAATTCAGATCTAAGAATCGGTCTCTAAGTTTTGAATCTTGGTCCTTTTGGGAACAGGAGATACAAGTGGTATGATGAGACACAGTGTGATTTGTGTGGACCTGGGGTTCAGAGAGATTTCCATTAACTTGTTCATGCTCACTGCCGCCTCTCTTGACAAATTCCAGGAGCTGAGCCCCCCCAGCCTGTGGGCTTAGCGTTGCTGTCCCGCTTATCTAATTGAGAGGCGCTGATAACTGCGAGAAGTGTCTTTTTTAGATTATTTATGAACAATTCTAACGACAGACTAGGGAAATCAATGAACCATCACCACAGCTCACTGTGGCTAACTCATGATTTATGTCATCTTCACTGAATCAAGCACTTCTGGAAGCCAATTTTGATAGGCACCCTACAAAACCTTTCCATTTAGCTAACCTACATTTGCAGGATGCATCTAGTGACACAGTTCACCTATGCCTTACCTCCTATTGTGGTTGATGTTCATTAATCCACTCTCAAAACAGGTGAACGTGTTTGGGGAGGAAAGCAGAACCAATAGAGCAAAGCCTTGTGATCTGTTGCCTTTCTGTATTTTTCCCTTAACTTTTTTTGCACCATGAATAGACAAGAAATTTTTCCAGAAGCAGTGTTTCAGCAAGAAACTCTGTTCCCAGGTAGCAGACAGGCACAAAGACTAGTGTGCGAAAAAGGAATTTAATTTATTAAATCACTGGCACTTTGTAGATCCAGCAGTGGAAAGGCAGTGGAGAAGGGGAAGGGAGGAGAGAGGGAGAGTGGCAGAAAATCATGCAGATGGTGATTTCAAAGAAGAGTTACTGGAATTATTCTGATTTGCCCTGATTTTTACTCACTGACTACATATAGAGTTAAGGGTGGCTAGCCAGCTGATGTAGTCAATGAGGTTTCTACATTTGGGTGATGTGAATACCCATGGATTCACCAACAGAAGTATATGAAAAAATGCATGCTGTGCCAACCAATATGAAAAGTTCCTATTAACTCTAGAGACAATCTGTATTGTAGCAGACATCTGTTTTCCCTGTTGCAGCTTCACATTGAGATAGAAAAAAGAGGCAGTGGGGATGCAGTAAAACACAAATTAAACTTGTTTGCAGTCTTGCTTGTGGACCCTTGACAAAAAGAGGTGCAGATTCATGATCTTGCATCTCCCTTTTACACCAAATACATGCCCTAGCCTAGAAAGGAGGCAATCTGACAACAGGGCTTTAAGCAATATTCCTTCAGTTTTGCTGAAGCTGACCACTGAATTGGAATGTGAAAGATTCATTTGGAAGAAACGAGGAAAACCAAAGCATCCTGTGATGGCCGTTTCCCAGAATCTTCTTTTTGAGAGAGACAGAAAAGATGGCTTTGAAATCACCTCCACCATGGACTTCCCATCAGAAGGCCGAGTGCTGACAGGATGTTGAGGCCTCTAATGACACCATTTGGTCACTGATTATTTGTAGGCTGAGGCTTAGTGGGTGGCATTGGAGCTCTCTGTGAACTTTTTCATCTTGTTGTTGCTTTTGGCTGTTTTCTTCTTCTTTTTTTTTTTTTTTTTTTTTCCCCTCCTGTTCCCTGGAGTGGCCGGGAAAGGGTGGTGGTGGGAGGACACAGCATTCACAGCTAGCCTGAGACACCAGCCAGTTTATTTACTTAAACAACAAACATCCAGCATGCCAGGAGAGCAGTGACAGAGGGCAGTTCCTGAATGGGATGAGACAGTATGTCTTCTAAAGCGCCCACCCACATCGCCTGAAAGGGTTTAGCGGTGCTGACTCCTTGTGAGGAAATGACAGCTTGTGTGTTCAGAAACGACACAGGCTACCCAGCAATGTGTGTGATGTGAGGATCTCACAAGCTGTTTGCAAATGGCCAGAGGCAAAACTCTGCTTATTTTCCCTTTATTTCGTTCACCCCTCTGTGTCCCCCTCTCCTGGGCCCCTTTTGGGGGCTGTCATTCTTTCCACCATCCTGTGTGCAGCTGGCATTAAGCAGCAGAGTTCATTCTCCATCAGATGGAAGGAGAAGGGGGTTATGTAAACAAACAGAACAACAAGAACATTTCTAGGAGCAACATCAAACCTGACCTTTTGTTTTATGGCAAAAAGTAACAAAGATGTTCTTGGGAAAACAGCTTAGCTGAGAGGGGAATAAACACGAACCCTTGAACTGTTGTGCCTATGTGGAGCTGACCAAGCAGTGCTTTGCTTTCTTACCAGGGCTCTGAACTCTGCTGGACTATAAAAATGTACATTGTCGTTGTCATTCTGTAAAGGCTGGTAACCTCAGAACTCAGCTGAAATGAAACAAAACAAACCTTTTGCTATCTGTTGTTTTTCTAGCAATCCTTGACTTGGATTTCTGCTGACAGCTCCTCAGCATGGCAACATGTGACACCAGTGCTCTGTGATCTCTGCTGCTCGCCTGCTGCTTTTCCAGATTGAAGTGAAGGTGTTGACTTTGACCTACAAAGCCCTAAATGGTTTTGGACTTTCCTACTTGATTTTCTCCTTCTGCTACATGTGACCAGCAGAGGTGCCCCAGACGTTATGTTTAAAAGAGTGGTGAGAGTGGTTTCTCGTTAAGGATGCCTGATGGATGGCATAAACTCCTCCATACCCACTCCAAAACATTCTCATGAACTCTGATCATGCAAAAGGCTTGCAAAAGAGCAAGCCATTTCCTCTGGGTCTTGTCACGAGGCTGATGCAGCCCTGAAAGAGGACCAAGGAATCTAGAAGTTTAATCCTGGGTCTTCTAAACAGCAACAGAGCAGCTGTGTCAGTGAGGCTTTTAACTACTTGGGTACTGGTAATGAAGTACCAACTTCAATTCAGTTTCAGCACCACTTGAGAGACTCACTTCCTCAGTCACAGGGAATGAAACTATTTTCCTCTAAGTCTGGGTGTCTAAAATTTAGACATCAACATTTATTATCTAATTGATGAGTACTTATCACTTAATACTGCTGAATCTAGACATTAGTTAATATGAATCATTAGACTGGATTTCATCAGCAGTCAATGGGGGAGGAATTTTTGTGACCTATCTAGACACCTGCCATGGGACTAGAGGACCCATGCCCCAGAACTTCCATTTTCTCTTCACTGAATGAAGAAAGTATCAACGAATATTTGTATGCATCTGAAAGTCAATTATCTAAGCAAACTTAAACAGATAAATCTCAGACAGTGGTCACATCAAAAATATCTTTTTTACTGTTCCCTTTTAACTAAAATACCTTTCTATGATGCATATTCTTTCCCAAAATGTTTATGACTGCTTGCTAAAGTTGTGTTCTTTTTATCCACAACACCTAGGTTGGGATCAGCAGCAGTGGTTAGCTGTCTTACACCCACACGGCACCCAGACAGCTTTCTGGATCTGGACTTTACTACCTTAAGTTGCAGTCTATCTCATCCACTCTTGCCTGGTCAGCCTTGGCATTATACAACCATGTGCAGACATCCTCTTCCATTCCTTGTTCTTGTGAAAAGTAGACAAACTGAAGCTCACTCTCAAAGTACACATTCTTGGGCAGTTTTGAAATCTACTGGAAGAGAAGAAGCAGCCCCTACTTGCACCCCATGTTTTTAGGGGACCAGTGAAAGTAAGTTCTGAAGTGGCATCAGAGCACAGCTGACCAGCCTTCTCTGAGAAGGGCACTTCTCTCCCTGCTTTTCCCGCAAAACACTGCAGTAAGCTAGTAAATACTTGGTACATCTGCAGCAAGCTTCACAGATTATTCATGTAATACTCACCGTTTAACAGGGTGATCCTAAACTACAGAGAACGATGTATTTGGAGTAAGGAAGGCCAGATTTATGTACACCTATGTACACCTGCAGTTGTGAACCTATTTCTTTACATGTAAGAACTGCAACTCTAAATGAAATAAATTGAACTATTTGAATAAATGGAAAAGCTAAGCTCCAGAACTGCGGGCAGACAGAGCTGATTCTCTACATTCTGACCAGGCCTTGAAATCACATAAGCATATGATTATTTGTAAAAGATACCTATCTAGATAGTCTATGAAATACCTTCATAGATATTGCTGTCTGTCCGACAGCAGTTCACTTCTACGGTTTCACTGTTATCAAGCGGGAGATGAATCCATACTGATCCTCTCCAGGTGCTGTGAGGACTCCCTTCTCCATAGGGAACCGTGGCATAAAGAAGACACAACTACTCTGACACCTCTGCAGACTAGCCCACTATAAATGTTAAAGGTATACAAATACCTACATATATGCCCAGATTAGCCACACGTTCACAAAAGTCTATTGGCTGAATGAAATTGATCAAAAAGTACTCTGCTTCTTGCATCTGGCTCTTCCAGAAGAGATCTTGAAAAAAGCAGCATCCTTCCATTCCATGTGGACCATAAAGATAGCTTCCCTCTTTTGACAAAACTGAGATTTATCAGCAGACATAATCTCTCTTGGCCATGTCACTAATCTCTCTTGGTTATGTCACTAATCTCTCTTGGTCATCTCACTGAACACCGTTTCCTACACTGTTACCTGTCCTAGAGTTGACAACTGGTGTCTGGTTTTACCATCAATCAGCTTTCCTACTCCTTAGTCTCCATGCTGATCACATGCGTAACTAAGGTGCCTGCCTGAGAGATGTAACCCCACATCCCTTCATTCACATAGACTATAGCCCTATGTATTGAGAAATAAAACCTTTACTAATAGAGCATTTTGAGTCAGGTACTGCTACACCAGTTTGTGTTTCTTCAGTCGTGTGTGGATACTGAGTCTCACATAGCATCACTGGAGCACTGAGCTACCGCTAAATGCTCTTTTAAAAAAGGTAAAGGGTATTTATAAACATTACTACCTTGCTTTGGGTCTCTGAAAACATTTGCCCTGAAAATTACACCATGTGGACTGTCTTAATGGTCAGATGCTTGAACTACAGTAAATACATGTTTCTATGTTTCGTTAATAAACCATAGCACAGTCATTCCCTGGTATAATTTTGATTGGAGCATCAGAGTGTCCCTGGGGAAGAGAGAAGGACAGGCTAGTCCAAATTTTTAAACAGACATTTCTACTGCACTCTACCTGATAGAGAAAAGGCTTGTATTATCTGACAAATAATGACTGAATCTGAACATTTGCCCTTTGGTGTTTGTTTTAATTGGTAAATTTTAGCCCATTTCAAAGTGATCACATGAGAAGCAATTGGAATCTTGTTTGTTCACAAGCCTCAAGTGAGTAACAAACCTCTAAGCTAGTACCACCAGTGACACACATTTTAGTTGTGCCAAGATTATGAACCTTTTATCAACACCTGTCCTCAAGGAGGAAAAAGGTGGGCAACTGACATTTGAAATCTGTTTGCACTTCAATAAACTATTGCCTTCTGCCCACACCAGCCAGGAGTCACAGACCCTCATGGAAAGAATGTTTTTGGAAACAAACATTTGTCTCCAAAGTATCTCTGCATGCTGCTTGGTCCAGCTTCACCAGTGGACTTTTGTAGACAGTATTTTGACTGCTGTGCTTCTTGAGTTTGTGAGATAGCATGCAGGCCAAATTATCTAAAACACATGACTTGTTTTGAAGCTAGAATGGAAAATCTGACTGCAAAACAGTAGAGTAGATACAGACATAGATGATGAGTAGCTCTCCCATGTAATAAGAATACCCTTAATACCTTAATCCTAAAATATTTAGAACAAAATGAAGCGACATCATATTAATTCACAAACTGCCACTCAATCATGTGAATATATGATTGTAAAAATGACCTGTCAGCTCTCATTCTGAAGATTTTAATGTGGTGGAAAGTCTGCTGAAATCTGCCTGGAATGCAGACAAATTCCAATTGTCCAAGTAGCTCCAGGACAATCCAAGAGTCATGATTTCAAATAAATTCAAATACCCCATGAGTTTTAGAACTGAAAGATACATCTGACATCTGGGTAATCTGAAATTTGGTTATGTTAAATCTGAACTATCTGAGATTATCATATTTCTGTATTACCAATATCTCTATTATAGATTTACAGTATTATCAAATTCAGACTTTTGCAATCAGAGACACAGTCCACCCACCCCAGCTATCTGCCAGAAGAGAAAGCAGCTGTTTTCTGCTAATAGACCTGCCACACATATTGATTTTACCATTCTGGATTGCAAGTTTTTGGCAGAGACTGGGCATCGTTAACTTCATTACAAACCTCAGAGCAATTCCTACACATATGAAAATTCTCCAAATGGGAGACCAGAGTATTGTAAGTGATACAGGAATTTTTCCTGGGAATTATATTGCCTCAGTTACATAGAAGGTCAAAACAGATGATAATAACAGTCTGCCATGGCCTTGAAATCCATTAAATCTAAATTAATCTATAAATGAGTGCAGTTAGAGAGAGATGAACCACATTTTCAGTGAAGTTCTTTTTTGCTGATGCTTACTTTGTAACAAGTAAGTTGGAATTCACGTTGAACTAGTCAAGTAGTTTTAGACACATAGAGAAAAGCAAAAGTTCTATTAGACATCCTAAATAAAAATTTGTGAAGTTTGCTTTGGCATTTTGAAGTCACATTCTGTTTAGAAGTTTATCCAGCTTAATTTTATGAGAAAAGTCTCCGAATGAAAGTCTGCATTTCGGAGTTTAAGAAAATGCTTTGTCCATTCTCTCCAACAATGTTTTTCCAGCTTCCTGGTGTTCCTGTGACTGAAAACTCAACTAATCCTACAGGTGGACTATAGGAAGATGCTGGGTTTTTAATGAAATCTGAAATTTGTTCTCAGGAACACATTCTGCCAGAGCACAGCAGTAGCAATGGATGCATGCACAGCAGCGTGCCGATGAACCTCTGATTGCACTCTTGGCAAGAGATGACAAGAATGTGTGGTACCCAATCCACTGCACATGCCCTTTCAATTGGAGAAAGCAAAGCAGCTGATGAGCTTATGTATGAAGTGGAAATACATTTCATCTCCACTGTATTTCTAATTTACTGACCCTTGGGTAAAGAACAGGATTGAGACTATAAGCATTTATATTATTTTTCTTTTCTGTTGAAACTAACTTAAGAGCTTCAACTTCTACAGAAAATCTTGGGCTATATTTTTTTTAATTCATCATAGTGTTCATTAGATAAATAAATAATACTGACATTAATCGTCATATGGGACTACAGACCACTTGCCTGCTTCAGGAGGCTCAGATAGTCCTGTTCTGTCCTGTCTGATAGACACAATAATGGAAGCCTGTGAAAAACATGATGAAATTGCACATAGATAGACAGACCCACAACAGAGCACGTTGAACAGCTGCTAAACCTATAGAAGTCACACTGTTTCCTGCACTGATTGTTTGAGGACCTGAGCTTATTGAAGCCAGAGTGATTTGGAACAGCTTAGAGAGGAACTATTGACTGAAGAGCCCTTTGTATGGAAAACCATTGTTCACTAAAATTTTATGACTTCACAGCTTTTTAACAAGAGGAATTTTAACACAGAAAGTTTCCTTCAAGGTTTCTTTATGAAGTGAGTGAGCCGAATTCCCTGTTTCTCCACAGATTAAGCTCTGTTCTAAGAAGCTTTCTCATCTTTCACCTGCTGGAAAATATAGAAAGCATAGCCTGGGTTTAGCAGTGCAAGCCCCTCATGAATCAATCCCACCCAACTAAAAAGAGGAAGAAGATTTGCAGCATAATTATTATTAAAGTTGTGATGGTTTTTAAAGGAGCTTCTGGTGGTGATCAGGGTATCTCCTCTGGTTGATAGTCACATTATCAGGAATCCCTTCCCTGTTGGCCAGGACATTTTCCAGCAAGAAAGGCTTCAAGTTTCTCTTCACCCCAGTGTTATTCCAACAGGGGTGCAGAAGGGGCAACTAGTGACTACCATGTCACCTGGTGTCTTGTCCTGCGTCGCATTCAATGATCCAGATGTAAAGGACCTTTCACCAGATGCAAAAAGGTGAGAAGACTTGGGCTGCTGAAACACACGAAACATACTCTGGGTGCCTTTGTGTTCTCTTGACTCATCCCATTGCTGCACGGAGGTTATACTCTGTGGCAGGTCTTTCTTCAGTGGCTTGTCCCCAGGGGGCAATCCAGCAGTGAAAACAGCACAGTATCATGTGCATAGTAGCATTCATCCAGCATTTTGAACGCCACAGCATTAGCCCTGGTGCACATGGAAGGAGAAGCAGATATCAAAATATGTACACATCAAAAGTACCCTCATTACATTCCAAATTCTTACTAAAATCCACCATAATCCTCCTTGCCAGGACCTTTCTGTCAGGCTATCACTCATGGTCTTTACAGCCCATACTCATAAACGTGAAGAATTATGTTTCATCTCACATTAGATTTTAAATGCCATTTCTAAAATGCTGTTCTGTGTCATGACCCACCTGGGACACTATCTGATGAGAAAATAAAGTGTAACTTTTTATTATACTTTCAAAATATATCTAAATGGACACCAAAAGACTTTTGTGCTTCTACAAGCATAAAAATATTCTGAACTACCATGTTCCAATGGGACGTATTTTTCTTAGTGCTGTCCTTCCTCTGCGATACCGGAGACATTTTCCTGATCATATGTCCTTTATGCTTCACTCTGGTTTTTTCCTCCTGGCTCAAGGGAACTTCATGTTAATTTGAATAAGCTGAGGTCAAAGCAGAGGACATGGGTGAACCTAGCAAAGGGAAGACCCTTTTCAATATATTTTAATATCCTATATCTTCACGCTTTGTAAATTGCATCATTGTAGGATTTATTCTCCCCATTTTTTCCAGTGTTTGGACTTGATAGGAGAGCCTAATGGTCTCAAAAGAAAAAAATCTGCATCTTGAAAGGCAACAATTGCTCCCTATGTGGTAGTGAACTCTCACCACTACAAATTGATGTCAGTGCACCACACAGCCAGCTGTAGGGGGGAGGGCTGCTAGAAACACACCTCAGGGACAAATGCCATTTATCTGTCATTTTGTTGGTGAAACACCACACAGAATCTTGCCTCGACTGAGCAGCGAAATGGCAGGTCCACTGGCACTCTCTTTTTTTGCAAATTGCACACATATTTAAAGTAGCACCACAGAAAATATTTGAAAAAGGCACCAGATCATTTCCTTTTCCTGGCATTCAAAGCTCTGTGCTTTACCAGCAGAGTGGAAACCTCAAAGAAACCCACCTGTGGTTCCCTGGCACTGCACTGTGTGGGAAGTCTCCCTAATACCGCTGCCCAGGGAGCGGTGGCAGCTACAGCAGCTTCCCTGTACACTTGCACCAGATCTGCAGCTGCAGCTCCAGTAATTTTGAATTCTGGATTTGATAAGTGCTACCGTGGTTACTGTACTCAATGTGTGGTCTGAAAGGGAAGAGGCTGTTCCTTGGGGACAGCAGAACAAGTGCCATATGCTTCAGGCAAGACAACTTGGGGCTGCCGTAGTGTCACCTCACTTTTTTTACATGGGGGGAAGTTGCCTTATTTGGGTCACTTATGCCTTCATTGTTGTCAGAATTTTAAGACACTTTCTCCCACTATACAGTCTGTGCTGTGACAGCCTCTGAGAGCGCGTACAAGTTTTATGACCTACAGAGTGCCAGGAATGTGAATGGTGCTACAAATATAAAAGAGGTATATGGTTCCTGCAGCTTTTTATCAAATCAAAGATATTATTACAGCAGCAGCAGCAAAGAGCTGAATTCCAAAGATTAGCAGCCCAATTATTTCTTTAATATTGTTATCTCTGAGCTCAAGACATATCTGATAAGCAATTATTTTGCCCAGCAACATCTCTTTATTTTCTTCTATCATAGTAAAATAATTGTCACACTTCTGAAACCTTGCAGATCAATACTGCACTTTTAAAGGAAATGATGGGAGAAAGGCAAATGGGATATATAAGAATTGGAGCACCACTATGGCCAGGTGCATGAGAATATTTATTACCTTATAACAGCTGAAAATATGCAAGATGTGCACATGAATAATTTTGTGTCTACTTGGTAATAAAAACCAAACAGCATTATAAATGACCTGACAGTCTCAGAGCATTCACGTCATGCATGTGTGTACAGAGGAGATGTGACATATGTTTCACACATCCTTTATTCCTGCGAATGCTAAAAGGTCTAGTCCCCTCAGCAGTGGAAAAGGGCCTACATGGCCCTGAGACTGCTTGGGCTTAGCCAGGTGTTACACTGACCTCCAAGCTGACATGTAGCTTTCCTTACATCAACACTACATGTGGTGCTGCTGGACCCATCAGGACAGTCACCCCAGCTGGGTGAAAGTGCCTTACCAGTGCCTAGAGGAACTCTGTCTTCCTCCTGAATTATATTGCCATATTCAACAGAGAAAGTAGTTTCTGAAGGTGAAACAAGCTGAATTTCAGTTTTACGTACACAGGCTGTGTCTCTCTCTCTGGTCAGGCCCATCTATGATAGCTTGATCTGTGCTGGATCTAGAGGGAACACCTTGTCCCCAGAGAGACTGGCCTGTCACCTTACCTTGAATTACATGGCAGAGTTTCAGACTGCTCAGGCCCAGGGTCAGCAGAACAGTTTCTGAGCATCAGGGACCAAGAGTATTTTTGTGAGGAAGAGATGGGGGGATGCCCTGAGTGGTTGCCAGCCCTGGGTGCAGCCGGGAGGCAGGCAACAGTGCCTGGACCAGGAGGGTAGCACCTCAGATCCTGTGAGAGGCTATGCCTGCTCTTTGCACTGCTTCTTTAGGGATGGAGACATCCCACGACAGAAATGAAGGTTTCATAAGAAGGTGGTTGATGAAGAAAAAGGAGAAGGTCAAATCCATGTGCAGGACCAGCATAGGCTCCAGCTGGATGTCTACAGTTACTAAAGGGTGTGAAAATGCATTGAATAAGCAGTTATCACCTCCTTGCTGTGTTTGTGGGCACCCCCACCCTATCAGACAGTGCTGGGTGGCCCTTCTTTTGGAGAAAAGGTGGTAAATTACTTCACATTTAAATAAGATTAAGAATATACCCCCTGCAAGAACTACCCAGCACCTGGGAGAGCCAGAGACTGTCTCTATACAGTCATTAAGAATCCGTTAAGAAAAGCAAACCTGTTGCTGACGTTAAGCAGAGGCCTGCATCCACATTGGAGAATATTCAAAAGTCTAAAAATTAAAAAAAAAATTGAAAATGCATTGATTTTCAGTTTTACTATGAAGACTGTAACATTTCAGGATGTAAAAAAAAAAAAAGTAAGACAGTTTAGAGTGTATCCTTACAAGCACCAAAAGCAACATCTGAAAAAAAAAAAGAAACAAGTATCTGTGCCTGATGTTCATTGTTCACAAGCATATGAATTCATTATACTTACAGTTATGTTGACGCAGCTTTGATGATACAAGGATAAAAGCAGTCAAGATTGGTTTTGGTTGGGAGAGGCAGTATCTTTTATTACATTAGGACATGAAGAAGGGCATATGTGCTTGTAAGATTGTCTGTTTTTTTCCAAGTATAACAGTCAGTCTAATAAAGGACATTATCTGTCCTGATGAACTTTGCCTTATTCTTATTACACCATGCAGTTTTCTTTCTTTCTGCCAGACTTGCTTATACTTAAAAAAAAGTTGTTTGTGTACAACGTTTATTCAACATTTCTTTAATACTATCCCAAAAGGCGTGGGGGAGGCGTGGGGGGTGGGGTTGGGGGGCAGGAGGGAAGGATGTTCCTCTGCTATAACATCTTTCTCTCCCAACAAACCATCACAAGTTGTTTATTAGCAATGGATTTGTCTGGACTGAAACTGCTGGAAACAAACTAAAACAATAGATTCAGAGTACAACATGTTGTTCATGTGCTTGCCATATGTCCATGTTGCAAGCACTGCCAGGTCCACACACAGTTATTCAATATTGAAAGAATATTATCCAACTTTTACTGAAATCCTCTGTGATTTCATCAGTAAGATGGGTTTCTGTAATCCAGATGGGATCAGTGACATGGCTTAATAACAGAGGCAGCTCTGGAAATCAAGGTGATTATCAACGTACAGGCCACCCACTCTGTGTCATTCATGGAGAACTGCCAAACAGAACAGGAAGAGAAACTGGCATCTAATGTGTATCAGCAGCGAAGACATTTTGTTACTTTATTTATTGATTTATTTATTGATTTATGATGTGGGTGGAGCTTTGGGGGGAAGAAAGCTGCCTTTTAAAGCCTGGATCTATAAAATCAGCATGTGAGGATAGTTAAACACTGTTCTGCGAACATTTGTGTCAGACATCAAGAGCTTCTCCTGTTTTTTTGTACAGAATATGTCATTAAACATCCTCCTTTTCAAAATTGTTGCTGCTCTGGAAATAAAGCAGAATGTGCTTTGTTTATCCATTCTGAGCAACTCTCATACTGTATTTGGGTGCAAGTGGTTAAGTGTGATATACATAAAACATCTTCAGAAGCTTTTAGTCATTACAGTCTGGAGAATTTCCCTACCAAAAAAATCAAGTTTTAATTAAAACTGTGGTCTGTGGGCCATACTACATTGTCTTGCAGTGACTGGAAGAAATACATTTAGAACTCAGGTGGAGTTACTGTAAACTACCAAAATTAGGAGACATAGTTAAACATGAAATTGCCCTAATGCTGTCACAGCCATACATACAAATAGTGTATTTCAATGGCTCGCATCTCAAAGCAGTATGTCTCAAAAATGCAGAACAACAACAGTTACCATGCCATGGGAGAACCTGCTGAGAGGGGCAGTCCACACAGCTCATTGCAGAGAGCAGCAAGGGCCACACAACCTCCAGCTCTTTCCCATTGTGTGACTGAAGTCAGGTTTGAGACATACACCAAAATTGCAGAGAAGGAGAAAGAAGAAATGCGACAGACCTGGGTTTTGGCCACTGATGGGCACATAGTTCAAGTCGTGTGGCAGGAAGGAGTTTCAGGACCCTTAGGAATAAGGGAGGCCAGGAGTGAGTGCCAAAGCAACTCTACAAACCTGCAGCCTTGTGGAGAAGCAGTGGGACAGACAGTAATAACGTTTATATGTTCATCATTGTTTATCGATTTTGATTGCTCTTAAAGCACAGGAGCCAGAATCAGATGATCTTGCCTGTTACCGCTGTTTCACTTCCCCCTCTACAGAAACTCTACCCACTTGCCCTTGGGCATTAGGCATTTGCCTCACAAGCTGATTTCCATCTTCATGCCTATTTCTTTTGCTCTCCTCAGTCCTTGTTCTAGTCCCGTAACTGTGACACATTCCTCATCTTTCTGTCTGCAGTCCTTATCCTTATGTTGTCCCACTGGAGGTAATATCCAAAACTCACATCTTCCAGGCATTTCTCCAAGCCTCCTTTGCAACCAGGTCCACTTCTTATCCTGCAAGTCTCTCATCTTTTTCCCTAGCCATCTCTTGTCTCCAGATTCCCTTCTTCTCCACTAGGTACCTTCCTATCATGCATACCTTCCTTCAGTAAAAGGCTCTCTTGCCAGGTGACCCAGACACTTTGCCACTGGAAGATACAGGAGACAAGAGAGAGACTGGCAAAGACAGGCCCTTGATTGAAGTTACAAAGTGTTCAACTCATGCTAGGAAAAAAGATTTCATTTATCTTCATCTGAAAAGGGCTTTAATTTTTGCAGATATTCATCCCATCCAAGGACCAAAACAAATTAAGGAAGTCAAGAAGCCATTTCCCAGAATGATCTACCCGTGTGTCTGAATCAAGGAAACACAAGAAAAGAAGAAGGCACAGCCCAAGCTGCAGCAAACCCTAGAGGAGCTCACTTGGATGAGCTCCTTCAGTTCTTTAAGCTGATTTGGATTATTTAGGCTAAAATATTAGGGAATCAGGACCTACATGTTTATAACAGATATTATGCCCTCAGATGACTTAAATTGGCCCAAGTTAGAAGATTTGCTTGTCTTCTAACTCTCACATGGACTCAGAATTCCATGTACATTTTTACAAAGTCAGCCCTGGGCTCTTCCATTCAAGATTATTTAGGTTGAAGCATGCTTTAAAAATGCTGCTGAGAAGTCTGTGTGTGACTGTTTGGCTGTGCTGCTGAGGGCAGTATGAAGCCTGGCTTCATGGCCTTTGTGGCCCCTGACTGTGCCCAAAAAGCCTCCATGCAACTTGCAGCTGCCCATCTGCCCAGGGAACTCCAGCCTCTCTCTAGCTGCTAATGCTGAAATTCAGTTCCTTTTCCAGTCTTCTTCTTTTCCCTAACTTTTCTTTCTCCCACTCTCTTGTGCATACTCAGGCCCCTCTGCCACTGTTCCCCCTGCTTGTGAAGGAGAATGCCATTCTGGTCGCATCTGAGAGATTTCCATTCATTTTGAAGTGAAATGTTTACTATAATCTTAAATCACCAGTGCTGCTCAGCTGATATACTTAGGCTGGAGAGTAGAGGGTAGAGTGGACTAGAAAGGAGATGCAGGTGAAAACTCAGGCTAGAATAAAAAGGGAGCGTAAATACTCAGTTACACTTTCACACGAAACCTTATTGGTCAAATGAGAGATAAAACCAAAGCCAGACAAATTAGGAAATATTAGTGACAGATTAAAGTGGCCTTGTGTGCTGTAAATATTAGACGAACACAACAGTAAATCTGTAACAAAAAGGGCGATATAGCCAGCTTTGATCAGTGAGAAGGTATACGACATTCTTTCATGTTCTTCAAAGGCAAAAAGATGTTTTATTTACCTAATGTCACTTATACCATTGTTTGCTCTACCAGAGCAAGATCTAGGAATATTTCTGCTTGTGTGGAGCACAGCGAAAGATAAGAGCCCATAAAGCAGTCAGATGATCTGACTCCTAGCCATATGTTAGCCCGTGGGTAGGAACAGAACAGCACAGGGGATTTAGACCGAAGTCTGCAAGCAGAGTAGACATAAACCAGAACCAGGTGTGCCCCTATGGGCTGATCGCCTGTAGTGTTGATCCTTCTTCAATATTGTGTTGACATCAGTGGGCTTTTGGTGTGAGCATGCCCAGTTGGCTCTTTCGGAAGTTACTAATGTGGACAACATGCTGTTGAGAGGTATATGAAAGGCAGGACTTTCTGCTGGATTGTCAGACTTTCCAGCTCAGCGTGGAGCTGAAATGTGCTGTGGTCTGCGTATGGCTGAGGTCAGAACAAAGATCGATCACAAACTCTGATGTCTTTCCCTGGGTTTCACGGAGCTCTGGCTCAAGAAAAACACCCTTGAAATCAGCATTTGATTTTTTTTTTTTAATTTTTCCTTTTTTTAAAAAAAAAAAAAAGTTTATGTATACTCTTGGAGAGAGAAGTTGAATGAATGTATGAACCTTACAATGACACTAGAAGAAATAACACAGGGGAATAAAATAATAGGCAAATCTGGCACCGTTTTTTTTCTGTGGTCATAGTGCCCCCCTGAGGTATCTGTGTTCAGATAGCTGCATGGCCTCCCATGATACTTAAGCTTATTCATTCATACAGCAGTGTACATAAACCCTGAAGATCTAACTTGTTCTTCTAAGCCAGACTTGTTCTGGTTTTCGTGCAATTCGGTGTGCTCTTGAATAACTTCAGTCTCTGTAGATTTTAGCAACATGCAGTTGGTATTTTCCATGCACAAGCTGCAGTTATGTTGCTGCATGTGTTTCAGTTACACGCTCTTGTAGCACCCCTTAGTGGTGAGGCCCCCTCTTGATTTACTGCTTCCCGAGAGGTAGTTTCAGTTACCAGGCAATGTTTCTATTTTTCAGTATGACACAAGAAAAAGGAGCGTGCGTTGAGTCAGTGGCACAAAGGCATGCCCGCAGCTCTCACCCACTTCACCCTGCTTGGTTCCCCACAAAGGGCATCCTTGCCATGCCTGGGTCTGTTCCAGGAATGAGGCTAATTTACACCTTGTTCCCAGAAAGTGGGTCAGTGGTACTGGCCTACATTAGCATTTAGTATCATAGAATCATAGAATGGTTTGGTTGGAAAGGACCTTAAAGACCATCTCGTTCCAACCCCCTGCCATGGGCAGGGACACCTTCCATCAGACCAGGTTGCTCAAAGCCCCATCCAACCTGGCCTTTAACACTTCCAGGGATGGGGCATCCACAGCTTCTTTGGGCAACATGTTCCAGTGCCTCACCACCCTCACCGTGAAGAATTTCTTCCTTGTATCTAATCTAAATCTTCCCTCTTCCAGTCTAAAGCCATTATCCCTTGTCCTGTCACCACATGCCCTTGTATAAAGTCCCTCCTCAGCTTTCTTGTAGGTCCCCTTTAGGTACTGGAATGCTGCTATAAGATTTCCCTGGAGCCTTTGCTTCATAGAATCATAGAATCATTATGG
>NW_009623511.1:0-6761 GCF_000690535.1 Cariama cristata
AGGTGTCCCTGCCCATGGTAGGGGAGTTGAAACCAGGTGGTCTCTAATGTCCCTTCCCACCAAACCATTCTATGATTCTATGATTCTTTAAATGAGAAGGCAGTGACTCTACTAAAAATGTATGTTCCTGATGGCTTAAAAAAAGCCCTGTTACTTCTCCAGGCAAAATCCAGTGGAAAAAGAATACCAGGGGCAAGACAAAATACCAACAGAAAATCCTTGAGCATCTTATCTCTATCAAATTATACAGAAAGAAGCCAAAAATTGTTTTAATTTATCTATGATAGCAACTGCAAGGACAATGAATGCTCAGAAGAGATGGGCAACATTCCGTGTAAAATAAAGGGAAGAATTAACATTTGACCCTGTCGTTCACAGCCATACAAGCTTTGGATATTACTGAATGACTTTAAATGTCAGTGCAAATAAGCATTCAATTAATGTGTCCATGTTTATACCTTTCCCTGTATATTTCCATGCATACATATAGAATAGTGTTCTCATGCTTCTGCAGCAGGGAAAAAACTCCCACTAGTGAGGTTAGAACTGAACCACATGCTGTAAACTGCAGAATCACTTATAACTTTGCTCTAATTCAGCTTCTGTTCCTTTAATATAGTCACCATATAGGTGTGCAGGGAGATTAATTCTGGCATGTCTGGCTATTTTAAGCAATGGAGATGGACAGGTTAAAGTCAGAATTTCAGAGAAGGGGATGATGCAAAGAATTTTTCATTTTGAAATTTTCAGAAGACACTCATTTCTACTTCCAGCATGAATTTGGTCTTTTTTTATGTAGAGCCAATATTACAAGCCAGTACTATAGCTGGGGAAAAACAGAACTTCAAAATGAAAACTAGTTTCAGCTGCAGGCTGCAGTTCAATAAATGTAACTCTAGCTAAATACAGCTTTTCCTTTTTTATAAAAACAAACTAAAAACCTGTGCAACTCTATCAAAGTAGCTGGACCAATTTTTTTTTTTTTTTGATGGCAAACAATGCTGGTGCCCAGGTAAAAGAAATGAATGCTTCACTGTTGAGTTAGAGAGATGTTCCTAATGTTGCCAAGAAGGAGTGGGACACTGTCATGGCTGTGGAAAAGGAGATTAAAAAGTTGTGGGATGCAAGAATGTAAAGGGTAGCTGTTGAAAGGCATAGGAAGTTCTAAAAATAGAGAAAAATGAGGAGATTTTATAATCATGAGAGAAGCAATAACTTTTTGTCATCAGCTGGAATGCTTGTATTTCTTTTTTTTTATTAAAATTCAGTTGGATTAAGCTTTGGGCTACAGGTAAGTTAACCAAAATTCTTAGATGAGAAAATTTATATTGTCTGAATTACTGGAATATTTCTAGAATTAAGTAGGTTTTAGACACTTCCAATATGTTTGGGAGAAAAAAAAATCCAAAGAAATAGAATTTTCTTCACATAAAGAAATGTTACTAAAATATGCTGAATTGGTTCATGATTTGTCTATAAAAAAGTCACGTGAAACTTAATGTTCCTTCAGCTTTTTTTTTAAAACTCAAATACCGCTATCATCAACAAGACCTTGTAAAACTACTCCATACATTGACAGATGCAGTTTGTTAACAGCATGACATTCAAAATACTGCCGTAAACGATGCAGAAAATACAAGATTGCAAGGTGTGCAGACTGCCATTAATAACAGATAGGACAGCAAGAATACTATTTTTGGAACACACATCTATAACAATTTTCACTATTTTGGATTATTTGGTTTTGCCAGTACTTTAGTGTGTAGAAAAACTATTATTATTCTTTTACTGCCTAAAATTAAACTCCTGAAGATGATCTGATGCAATGCATACGCTTCAATATGTTCATGACTTCAAAGGTGGTAGATTTGCAGAACCTCCCACTGTGTCAGTGCTAAATTCTGGATTCAGTTATCTCATCTAAGACACATAGTATCATTCTAAGCACCATGAGGTGTCTTGTCTAACTGTAGCTACCACTCCATAAGGCAGAGAGTTTCCCAAAAGTCTTGTATTATATTAGCCAGCAGTATCTTAAATGGCACTTCACACCTATGGTTTGTCCATTGAATCCCACCTGAAGTATTTAACTTCCAGAATGAAAGACAAAAATTTGCCTACAGACATTTCTGATCCATACTCATAGCTCATGTTGTACACCTGAGAAAACATGACATATTTATATGTCTGAAAATGAGATTATGACCTAACTCTGAGTAAAAATCTTCTCCTAATGTTTTTGTTGACAAAGGCCCCAACTCTCCATGGATTCCACACAAAAAGACATTTTTGCAGAATTGGAGCCTGATACAGTTTATCCTTGTGTTTCTCCTTTTCAGCGTGATTGTGACTAGAGCCCCAATTTGCCAAAGATGGTATTTAGCCAAATTTTAGGAATACCTATCACACTACACTAGAATGGATTTGTTTATATATATAATAACTTGAAATAAAGAGGTTGACACATTCTTGAAAAGTTTTCCTTTTAAAATCAGTTGTGTCACATTTTGACCTCCTAAAGTTTATATTGTAACTGCAATCCGTTGTCATCAGCATGTTCAGCTACTTTGCATCTGCTAGTTTGCAAGCAAAATACTGAAAAGCAAAGGGTGACGCTAAGAAAGTGGGAAGAAATTAAATTAAACTATTCACAGAAATTTTAGCACCATCTGCTAAGGTACATAAAGTCTCAAAAACCAGTATAAACTAGCCAAGAGTAAATCATGAAACACAAAACTCAGAAGTATGTTGTATTTTACGTTAAATGCAATAGAAGGCAAGTATAGGAGCTAAGTATTAATCAGGTGAAAAATGACGTGTTTTGACATGTTAAATACTATAGGTGCAACATTTTTCAAATACTTTGGGTAGTCTAAGCAGCTTCTTTGGAAGGAGAAGATCGGACATCCTTACTCCTACATCCAGCACTCAGCAGTTACTCAAAGAGGTGCTAGTACATAAACCAACACGTGTTTCTAGTCTGATTTCACCGAAGTAGGACTTCCCTAGAATGAAGAAAAGGAAGTCCAGAGAGGATGCAGTTACATATGAGGAGTCAACAAGCTGTATTTTGGGTCTGACCAGCTTTCATGGGAAGAATTTGAAGGGTTGGACAAAATTTTGGACCACCAAGTAAGATCCCCTTATTCGGCAGTTAGAGCATACTTTGGCAATGTAAAAGAGTAGAAGAGAAGCCTGTAGAAGTCACATAGACTAAAAATTGGTCTCAAAGAAATGTCAGTGAGCATACTTACTGCCGTGTATGCTTTATGGTACTGAGCAACCACGTACTCCAGGGGAAATATGTGCTTAGGATCTTTTGCAGAAGATAGACAAAAGGCCTGGGAGGACCTGTGCCAAGGGCAAACTTCCTAATATCCAGGGCCACAGAACAGACCTTCAGCATGAGAATAAAGCCACTACAGAAAACAATATTTACCTGGAAACTAGCATGTCTAAAGCCAGGCACAACTGTCACCAGTCAGACCAACGCTAAGTACAATTAGAATTTGAAAATAGTGAATACCATTGGATGCTTATGCACATCCTCCCATAGGAATAACCAAAACTAATTATTCAAAGTTCAGACCTGTCCCGCCATATCAAGCAGAGATAGCTCTCCTGCCGAACTGGACAGGAGCGTAACCGAGATGCAGAAGGGGGATGAGCTGTACGCAAAGCCGGTGGAAGAGGGGGGTTCTGCCAGGGCACACGCTAACTTCCTCTCCCCGTGTCCAGCACTTTTCCACTTCTCTGCTCTTCACAATAGAAGGCAAAACGCTCCCGGTACTGTGATTACCTAAGCACTATCATTTTTATATAACTGTATGGTTATGATGCATAACTGTAATAAGAAAACTTTGAAAGCACGCCTGCATGAAGCACTTGAATCCGCTTAGAAATGTTACAGTGTCGCACAACAATTGCATGGCTTCTGTCGAAGCAAACACGTTGAAATCTACATTACACCTTAATACTCTCCCTATCAGCTACCTAATGATCACCCCAATTGCACAAAATGTAAAGTCCATTACATATATTTACTAAGTTTAGATCTCTTCTATCACCAAATTTAAAGAGTTCCCTTCAAACTTGTCCCAAGTACATGTCCAGCTTGATAACCCTTTGCTGTTGAGCTCACAGGAAGGTTTATGAGGAACTAAGTCTTCTTGTGAAGTACTCCAGTGAAAGAAAGTGCTAGTGCATTTCTTAAATTTCTCCATGGGTTACACAGTAGAACGTCCTGCTCTCTGTGCTTCTGACTTTTCAAGGTTAAAGAGAGAAGGAGTGGGCATGGTAGTATTTGGAAGGGAACGTGGCACTCAGTATCTGTTCAACAGTGTAAAAAGGCAGAAAGAGCCACATGGCATTGCCAAGCATCCAGCGACTCGCTGCAGTTGCAGACTGCGGTATCAAACAGGAGGGCAACTGGCACCCCTTCTCCTGAACATCTGTGGTATAACAGAAGAGTTGTGCTAATGGAAACCTCTAAAAACTCGCTGTGACATCTATCCAGTCGTAAGTCTAAAAGCCCACAAAAGCCAGAAAATCATTTCAGTTTTCTAGGATCTTGCTACTTGCAAAGCCGGGAGGCTTTAGCAAGAAAATAGGAATAAAGGTAGGGATGAAGTTAGGTCAGGTGTTTCCACCAAATTCCAGGTGCTGTTAAGTAACTCTCATCTTTTTCTTCAAAGATCTTCTGTTCCTATTCCAGGGTGCTTACCAAAAAGCTTCCTATCCTTCCCAAGGTTTTGAGAAAAAGCAAGCTAGTTAAAAAGAAATTCCTAACTGACCTCCAAATCTGGGCGATGGATCCAAATTTGCCTCACAAAGGTGAACAGTGAGCTCTGCTCCAAACACTAGCTCTGCGGATCTCAACTATCAGAAGAGGCCCAAATCTATTAAAAAATCTTTCTGGTACAGAAACAGTAGCCATTTTAGAGCATTCCTCTGGGCAAGGTCTCACACACTTGCAACAACTGATCTGTAATAGCACAGCTGGAGTGATTTCACCAGAGCAAGCAGAATAAATTCTTAAACTCAACGATCAGCACAAATTCATCAGCTTTTTTGACCAATCTAGCCATGAAGCCACAAAAGCCTCCCAGGATCAAAAATATTCAGCATTGCCTCATCCAGCAGAGACAGAAGCTTTTAGGAAGAAAACTGGCACATCCAAGGCTTCACTGAGATGCAGATCTTCCAAGGTTCAAACTAAGGATGAAAACTAGTTAGTTGACATTATGGCAGTGCCAAAAGCTGGTGTGCTGGATCAGGTGATATCGTCTCAAGGGTTCAGAGAAAGACTTCTCATCAGCCATATGTGCCCTATAGGAAATTAGGAATTTATGCGTCCTCTGCTTTCACCATAGCACGTTGGGGTGCCGATGTGCTCCTCGCCTCTATATGAGAAGTGGGAACGACTGCCAAACACACTCAGGAACAAGGAAAAGACAGTCTTGAAGACACAAAGTGGTACTGTTATTCCAGGTCAGACTGAAAGTAGTTCTGACTCAAATTATGAGTGGCCAGAAATAACGTAAAGAGGCTCATTTCTATTTGTGGTCATCTCAGGAAAGGGCTGACTGCTTCAGCATCTGGATTTCAGCATTTCTTGCACTCCGGTGGCAGAGCAGAGCTCACAGCAGTAAGAGATATATTGCCCAGGATGCTGTATAAAGTGATTTGGGATCTAAGAGCCAGATGCTTTTCTAAGGCATCAGCAGATACATGTGACTGGGAGAGATTAGGTAGGCTTCACAACAAATTTCCTCCTACTACCACAGTTGCCCATCTTCTGCTGATGCAAAGAAGATATTCCCGGCCCTGACCCAGCTGAGTGCCCTCAGCACTCTTTTGCAATAAGTGCATCAAGAAAGCTGATGAGAAGGCCTGCTGCCTGACTCAGTAGGAATCACATAAAAAATGTATTGTGTCTGTGCTTGCCCTGGAGAAGGCAGCCTGGTATTTGATACTGTGCTTTGTCAGAAGGAGACCTCCTTCCAGTCACAAGGGCTGGAAGGACGGGCACGTTGCTGCCCGTTCCCCCTCAGGGGACCACCTGTGCAGGGCTAGCCGAGTCCCGTGGTGTTATTCTGCAGGGGAACTTTGTTTTCTGCCAGATGAAGAGCCACAGGTCAACCATGAAAGTCCCGTGGCCCCCTGCTCCGGGGCAATCCTATCAGTCATCTTGTGTTTAATACTCACACCTCCTGCACACCCTTCTGGGGAAGGAAGCCTTGAATGTGGGCCCGCCGCCTCACCTCCCGGTAGCTCTGCAGAGCCACCTCTTTGTTGCAAAAACAAAAGAGGGCAGAATTTCTTACACAAAGGGCTGGAGATGAGTGGTGGAGGAGGGAGAGAGGTGTCTTCCCATAATATCCTGTCTCAGGGAGTCTGCCAGCGGACAAAGGAAGCTCTCTGGAAGCTGTTCAGCTTCCTGCGTTGTCGAATAGGTCTGAACCTACTGTGTTCCTACTGTCTCTCTTTAGACTCAAGAATTATTGGGTATAAAGCAATGACATTTTGCCCAAATGCTGCACAGATCTGCAGGAGGAAGTGCACCTTTGCCCGCTGTCATAGGAAAAAACAGATCAAATAATCTAGTTAAATGAGTTAACAGACTCCCGCGCACCTTCGAAAGATGCACGGCAACACTGAAAGCCACTATTTTTGAACGGTTTTATCCTTTGCTCCCGCCCCTCAGCAAGGCCCAGATCCCGTACGGCAGGCGAGGGACCACCTGCCCATGAAGTCAAAGC